>NC_135816.1:17520961-17613003 GCF_964213995.1 Mustelus asterias
AGCAGCAATGCTTACCACTGTGCCACCCTGCCGCCCCTGTGTGAATACATTGAGATTGATTGCACAGCTGTGTAGAATGGAACCACCCCACATCCCCAGGTGAAAGCGATATCTCCTCTCTGTCAGATGCCCATGATGTGCATCTTCAGCCACTTACATTGAATCCTTCTGTAATGGGTTTTGCGTGAATTAAAATCCCACCCTCAGAATGGATATTGGTTCTAAAGAGATAGATTAGCTTATTGTGCAGCAGACCATTCTGAGAAGATGATATGTGCGTCAGTGCAAATAGACAGATGTGACTTACAGAGCGGAGGGTACAAAATGATTCCAGATGAAGCAGCTCACACAAATCGTAAATGCAGTTCGTGTTGGTGCATGGAAGTTTCCACCAAATTAGAAGCTTCTTATGCATTACTACTTCAGCCTAAGTCAATTAAAAAATAAAACACCAGCGGTTATTTCACTATGCAGTAAGAAAATAAAAACTTACATTTATAATGTAGTGTTTATCACAACATCGACCTGCATTTTATATCCCTCAGCGGATGTGTTTCCCACTGGGTGGATGGAGTGGGGGGTGGGGGTTGGGGGGGGCAGGAAAATACCACGGGCACCCATCCCAGCAGCTTCCTCCCCACCCCAGAGTTCACTCCCAGAATATGGGGGGGATACGAGAGGGCACCAAAATTGGCAACCTGCCCACCATATTAAAAAGGATCAATTAAGCCTGTTATCAAGCCTATTGAAGCCAATAATATGCTGCCCATTCCATTATACATTTGGGGTGGGCAGCAGGGTGAGAGCAGAGGCCTGATTTTTAACCCCAAATGGTTAAAAGGATGGGAGGAGAGGGGTGGGGTCGCTCTTTGGGGGCTTCCCTTTGCCAATTGCAGAATGGCCCTCTTAGGCTAAAACCCCCTTTCCTTCTTACCCACTCCTTCTCTTAAATCCACCTTCCTCACCTTACCGCCCCTGTCTAAAACGTGGCTGAACCCTCCTGATCAGAGACCCCAGACTTGCCTGCCCCGGAGACCCTAAGCCCCTCTTTAGCTCCAGTCCCAGCAGCTGCCACTGATGCTCTTGCCACAATTGGAGAAAGTTGGGGATAGAACATATTTTAAACAAGTCCAGACACAAGGAAACTGGGCTGAAGAGCAAATGAGGTGGTGGGTGATAGGGTGGAAGTGTATAAATGACATTTACATCACCATGTTCTTTTGTCTTATCTTTTGTTAACAAATCTTTCCTTCCTTTCATCATCACTGATCTTTCTTTCTGTTTGTGTCCCTCCCCCTTTCCCTGCCACTGTACTTGCTTAAAACCTGTTACATCTCAAACTTTTTCCGGTCTGACTAAAAGATCACCAGCCTGAAGTGTTTCTTTACAGATGCTACCTAACTGGCTGCAGTATTTTGCTTTGTTTTCAGTCATGTTGTCTATAAAGGAGACCTTTCCCTGTATCTTTAACTATAAAGGAGACCTTTCCCTGTATCTTTAACTATAAAGGAGACCTTTCCCTGGATCTGTTATATCCAGTTAACAGGGCAACTGGGGCCTTGGTCTGTGGTTTACCAGAAAAACATCACCTCCAACAGGCCAGCATTCTCCCAGCGCTACATTAGAGTGCCAGCCTAGATTTGTGCTCATGTCTCTGGAGTTTGATATGAACCCACAATCTTTTGATTCAGATTACAGTGTTACTAACGGACCCGTCGCTGGCACTGTAGTGAGAGAAACATACTTGCATTCATACAGCATGTTAAATTGAAACATTTCGAAACACATCACACAGTAAGTTACTTTTCTTTTCAAGTGCTGTGGCTGTTAGTATGGGAAGTGTGCACTGCAAATCATCCCATAACTGTATCTGTCAGTAAGCTGTAGTGTAGTAAACCGGGGATAGGTCACTCAACCATTCTTTCAGACAGAAAATGGTATGTTTCAGAAGGATAAAGGCAAAATACTGCGGATGCAGGAATCAGGAACAAAAACAGAAAATGCTGGAGAAACTCTCCACAGATGCTGTCAGATCTGCTGGGTTTCTCCAGCATTTTCAGCTATGGTTCAGTCGGAAACTGGAAGCAGAGGAGAAAATAATATATTCACTAATAACATGAAACACTAATAAACTGTGTTATTTATATCACAACAATAACCACGTTGAGGAAGTCTCTATGCATTAGGCATTGAAAGAAAATGTCACTTCTCAAAGACAAAAGACAAAATGGGTGGAGTATTTCTTGAAAGAATGGATCATTTTCTGAATACTAAAGCTAACAGGGCAAACTCAAAAGACTGAACTGGTTGAAAAAATGGCTTGTAATACCAGAGTTGCCCAAAGATAAGACATAGTTCAGTGTGTTCTGTTCTTGGAACATGTATTGTTTTCAGGCACTCACTCCTTTATCATCAAAACTTTGTTTTATTAACTTCTAAAAGTAACATTCATTTCTACATAGCCGATTGTTCGACTCTGAAAGCAACAGGAGCGATTAATAACTGGGAGAAAAGAGAAAGCCAAAAGCAACCAGTTGGGATGTCTCCCAATCTTTGATTTGAAGAAATAATTGTATTGTTAATCCATATCTACTAGCTTTACAACTATGGAAGCAATGTACTCAATTAAGAATGCATTCTCTTAGCCAAGAAGTATTAAAACAGCTATCCTCAACAGTAGTTTCTACAAAATAGTAGTGGCCCATGTTAAAGGAACGTCATTGAATAACACTTTGGGACTGCCTGAGGCTATGAAAGGCATTATATAACTGAGTTCTTTATTTATCTGATAACCAGCATAGAACAAAAACTTCTTTTGATCACTCTACATGCAATGGTTTTGGATGTGTCAATGTTTATACAATGAAATACCACTTACCTTTGGTAATGAAATGGACTTATTCACATAAATGGAGCCAGCAACAGAGATGTTTCCTGGTATTTTAATAGGATCTGGTTGCATTGAAATGTTCTTCAGTGTAATGGACTGTTCATTGCCATTGCAAACTTCCCAGCTAAGGCTGTTTGACTGCCATGAAAAAGAAACAGATTGCAAGTCCATACAGCAAAGTGGTCTCTTGTTGGCTACTTCTTCATATCCAATGATACAGGACCTTATATTAAAAAAAGTTCCCCTATCCTCTAAATTCCCATTATGGTTCCCCACTCAGATAACAACAGCATATTCGCAGTCCACTGACTTCTCATCCAATCAGCCATTCTCCATACATAAGTCCTCACAATTTACGAGGCATCGGGTCCAGTTCCCAAACATAAACAGGTAGCTTGTCAGCAAAGGGCATCAGATCTTTCTCGCCCCTATCAAAGGACACAGAGGTTCATTCTGGTGCTCTCACTGCTGATCTGACTGAGGTCTGTGGTCCCAACACTGAACTGGAAATGAATCTGGGACTTTATGGTCTGTTTGCTTTGCACTACACCAAATTGTACAGGAACTCTTTTGACCATTGGTGGAGCTTCTGTAATGTATTAAGATTTGTAAAAGATATACCTTTTGATAGGAGAAACCATATTAGTCCATTCCAGTGATGGGGAAATATACAAGATATTATGCTATTATGAGCAGAATCCCCATTATTAATTGCAATAAGGCAATATATATACAGAAGGCATTACAATTGACTTGATGGTGGGCTATGTTTTCCAACATTTGAATATGACTGGACAGAATCTAATGTAACAGGTAGCTGTTTAAGTAAAAGTAAGGTACACATTTGAATGTTGTTTGTATCTGTTCCAAATGGGGTAAAGTGTCCACTTTCAGTGAAGCAACACAACAGATTTCCAACCCCTCCTCCCCAACTGCCATGTTCTAAGGTGGTATTTCTGGATGTATGAAAGGTTTTTTTTGAGGGGGGAGCGGTTGCAGGTGGAAGGAAGGAGGAGGCAGAAGATTTCCTCTGTCAAAGCAAGAACGTTATAAGTGATTAAGAAATTCCTTTAAAAAATATTTTCAATCTCCAACAGAGCATCCCACTCAGGCCCTATCACCGTAACCCCACGTTTCCACCCTGCTAATCTCCCTAACCTACACATCTTGGGACACTAAGAAGTAATTTAGCACGGCCAATCCACTAACCTGCACAACTTTGGACTTTGGGAGGAAATTGGAATACCTGGAGGAAGCCCACGCAGACATGGGGAGGATGTGCAAAATCTACACAGTCGCCCAAGGCCTTAATTGGACCTGGGTCCCTGGTGCTGTGAGGCAGCAGTGCTAACCACTGTGCCACCAAATCCTGGAACTCCCTCCCCAATGGCACTATGGGTGTACCTACACCTCAGGGTCTGCAGTGGTTCAAGAAGGCAGCTCACCACCACCTTTCCAAGGGCAAGTAGGGATGGGCAATAAATGCTGGTCTAGCCAGCCATGTCCACATCCCATACATTAATTTCTAAGTATCGGGAAATTAGGCTCAAGAGTACAAAACTAAATTGGTTAAAAGTTGAACTGAAAAGGGATAGGGAAGTTTGCTTTTTGACTTTACGTTCCTGCTGTACAGCTTTGCCTGATGGGAGCAACTGTGGACAATTTATGTGAGGGACTCAGTGTAGTTAATAACATTTTACAGCCATCCATTTGAATGGACAGAAAGTCATGTAGCTTGCCCTGAACTCTGTAATTAGGTTCCCACTGAGCATTCATGCTGTGTGAAGAACATAAGAACGTAAGAACTAGGAGCAGGAATAGGCCATCTGGCCCCTCAAGCCTACTCCATCATTCAATAAGATCATGGCTGATCTTTTTGTGGACTCAGCTCCACTTACCCGCCCGCTCACCATAACCCTTAATTCTTTTACTGTTCAAAATTTATCTATCCTTGCCTTAAAAACATTCAATGAGGTAGCCTCAACTGCTTCACTGGGCAGGGAATTCCATAGATTCACAACCCTTTGTGTGAAGAAGTTCCTCCTCAACTCAGTCCTAAATCTGCTTCCCCTTATTTTGAGGCTATGCCCCCTAGTTCTAATTTCACCCGCCAGTGGAAACAACTTCCCTTCTTCAATCTTATCTATTCCCTTCATAATCTTATATGTTTCTATAAGATCCCCCCTCATTCTTCTGAATTCCAATGAGTATAGCCCCAGTCTACTAGTCTCTTCTCATAATCCAACCCTCTCAACTCCGGAATCAACCTAGTGAATCTCCTCTGCACCCCCTCCAGTGCCAGTATATCCTTTCTCAAGTAAGGAGACCAAAACTGTACACAGTACTCCAGGTGTGGCCTCACCAGCACCTTATACAGCTGCAACATAACCTCGCTGTTTTTAAACTCCATCCCTCTAGCAATGAAAGACAAAATTACATTTGCCTTCTTAATTACCTGCTGCACCTGCAAACCAACTCCTTGAGATTCCTGCACAAGGATACCCAGGTCCCTCTGCACAGCAGCATGCTGCAATTTTTTACCATTTAAATAATCGTCCATTTTGCTGTTATTCCTACCAAAATGGATGACTTCACATTTACCAACATTGTACTCCATCTGCCAGACCCTTGCCCACTCACTTAGACTATCTACATCCCTTTGCAGACTTTCAGTGTCCTCTGCACACTTTGCTGTGCTACCCATCTTAGCTTCAAGCCAGAGATATTCCTTCATAAAATGGAGGCGAGATTTGTTCCATCATTGGGATAACTCTTGACCCGTAGACAGCTGACCAGCTGGATGAATTGTTCAGCCTGCCATTCCCCCAGCCAAGTTATTCTCTTGATTTTGAGACTGCGGCCTCACTTAAATTTGACAGGTGAGCTCCAGGACGCTGAAAAGGTGCCCTGACATAGCCCGCCAGATTGAAGGCTGAAAATCAGGCAAGAGTTGTTGCCAGCAAGAGGTCAGGGTGGAGTTGAGACTACAGAGGGCAAAGGTCATGAGGTGTGAAGAAGGGAAAGGGTTAATGTTTTTTTTGTACTCAATGTATTTTGTACCTAAAAGGTTGAACTTTGTATCTGGAATGTATCACAAATATAACCCTTCCTTGTTCCCAGGAGCAGGCTGAGGTTAATTTTGGGATTAAAATCGGAGGTTTTTTTCAAAACCGGAAGTCAGGCCAGGAGTGGCCAGGGGAAGTTTTTGGAGGGTTTAAAAGTGCACCAAAGTATACAGCGGGCAGCATCGTAGCGGGCAGCAGAGTGAGTGGGAAGTTGAGTGAGCTGTCAGGGCTTTGGCTCACAGGGCTTGGACGAGCAGGGGTGAGTTTTTGTTTCCTTACACTCTTATTAACTTTTCACTGTCTTACTTGACATAAAGTGTCCAATATGAGTGTGAAACCAGTGTGTTGTTCCCAGTGTAGGATGTGGGAGGTCCTGGAGGCATCTTGCCTCCCGGACATCCACATCTGTGAGGGGTGTGTCGAGCTGCGGTTCCTGAGGGACCGTGTTAGGGAGCTGGAACTACAGCTCGAGGATCTTAGGCTGATGAGGGAGAATGAGGAGGTGATAGACAAGAGCTATCATCAGGTGGTCACACCAGGGCCACGGGAGGAGGCCAAGTGGGTGACGGCCAGGAAGGGTAAGGCTAGGGTGGTTGAGAGCACCCCGGTGGATTTGCCCCTGCACAACAAGTACTCCTGCTTGAGTACTGCTGGGGGGGACAGCCCGCCTGGGGGAAGCAGCAGTGGCCGTGTCTCTGCAGTGGAGTCCAGCCCTGTAACTCAGAGGGCTAAGGAAAAGAGGAGGAAGGCGGTATTAATCGGGGACTCGATGGTGAAGGGGACAGGCAGGCGTTTCTGTGGAGGTAGGCGGGATTCTCGCATGGTGGTCTGCCTCCCTGGGGCCGGGATCCAGGATGTCGCTAGTCGCGTCCCGGAAATCCTGAGGTGGGAGGGAGAGGAGCCTGAGGTAGCGGTACATATTGGTACCGCTGATGTGGGTAGGAAGGGAGAAGGGGTCGTGAAAAGGGAGTACAGGGAATTAGGGAGACAGCTGAGAAAGAGGAAAGCAAAGGTAGTAATCTCAGGATTACTGCCTGTGCCACGGGAAGGTGAGGGCAGGAATGGAGTGAGGTGGAGGATGAATGTGTGGCTGAGGGACTGGTGCAGGGGGCAGGGATTCAGGTTCCTGGACCATTGGGACCTCTTTAGGGGCAGGGGTGATCTGTATACAAAAAACGGGTGGAACTTGAACCACACGGGGACCAATATCCTGGCCGGTAGGTTGGCTAAGGCTACTGGGGAGAATTTAAACTAGATAGGTTGGGGGGAGGGGAGCTAGAAGAGTTGACTAGGATCAAGGAACTAATTGATGGGGGGGAGGATGCAGGGGTAAGGGGAATTACAAAATTAATGGTAGAGGAGAGGGTGCAAGTGAATGAAGGCGGTAATTTAGATAAGGGAGTAGAGGGAGAGGGTGTTCGCTACTCATCAAAGCGGGTCCAGATAAAAGCTGGAATAAGGACACTTTGCCTGAATGCACGAAGCATTCGGAACAAGGTGAATGAGTTGATGGTGCAAATCAGCACAAGTGGGTACGATCTAGTGGCCATTACAGAAACGTGGCTGAAAGGTGACCAGGACTGGGAGATGAATATCCAGGGGTATCAGGCGTTTAGGAAGAATAGACAGGAAGGAAAAGGTGGTGGGGTCGCGCTATTAATAAGAGATAATATCAGGGTAGTACTGAGGGATGACATAGGTTCTGAGGAACAAAACGTGGAATCGTTATGGGTAGAGATGAGGAATAGTAGAGGGAGAAAAACACTAGTAGGTGTGGTATATAGGCCCCCAAATAATAATGTTGAGGTGGGGAGGGCTATAAACAAGCAGATAAGGGATGCGTGTAAAAACGGAACGGCAATAATCATGGGGGACTTCAACATGCACATTGACTGGCAGACTCAAGTCGGTAAGGGTGGAATGGAGGAAGAGTTCTTAGAATGCTGTCGGGATAGTTTCCTTGAACAGCATGTTACGGAACCGACGAGGGAACGAGCTATTTTGGATCTGGTATTGTGTAACGAGGTAGGTAGAATTAAGGATCTTATTGTGAAGGACCCTCTTGGGTCTAGTGACCACAATATGGTCGAATTTCTGATTCAGATGGAAGAGGAGAAAGTTTGGTCTCAAACCAGTGTCCTCTGTTTGAACAGAGGGAAATATGATAGGATGAGGGATGAATTGGCTAAGGTAGACTGGGAGAGCAGGCTGGCAGGTAGGATAGCTGAGGAACAGTGGAGGATTTTTAAGGAGATCCTTTTCAGTTCTCAGCAAAAATATATTCCAGCAAAAAACAAGGATTGTAAGAAAAGGGAGAACCAGCCGTGGATAACGAAGGAAATAAAGGAGAGTATTAAAATAAAAACAGCTGCGTACAGAGTGGCCAAAAATAGTGGAGAAACAAGTGATTGGGAAAAATTTAAGAAACAACAAAGAGAGACTAAGAAAGCCATAAAGAAAGGAAGGATAGACTATGAAGCTAGGCTAGCAATTAATATAAAAAATGATAGTAAAAGTTTTTATAAATATATAAAAAGGAATAGAGTGGCTAGAGTGAATGTTGGACCCTTGGAGGACGAGAGGGGGGAGTTAATAGTGGGAAATGAGGATATGGCTGAGTCTTTAAATACGTTTTTTGTGTCGGTCTTCACGGTGGAGGACACAAATAGTATGCCAAATATTAACGATAGAGGATTGGCAGCAGGAGAAATACTTAATACGATTAATGTTACCAGAGAGGCAGTGCTGGGTAGACTAATGGGACTGAAGGTGGACAAGTCCCCGGGTCCGGATGGAATGCATCCCAGGGTATTGAAAGAAATGTCAGAGGTAATAGTGGATGCGTTAGTGATTATTTATCAAAACTCGTTGCATTCTGGGGTAGTGCCGGTTGATTGGAAAACGGCTAATGTTACGCCGCTGTTTAAAAAAGGAAGGAGACAAAAGGCGGGTAACTATAGGCCGGTCAGCTTAACGTCTGTAGTAGGGAAAATGCTGGAATCCATTATTAAAGAGGAGATAGCAGGGCATCTGGATAGAAATGGTTCGATCAATCAGACGCAGCATGGATTCATGAGGGGAAAGTCGTGCTTGACGAACATGTTGGATTTTTATGAAGATGTGACTAGGGCGGTTGATGGAGGAGAACCGGTGGATGCGGTGTTTTTGGATTTCCAAAAGGCGTTTGATAAGGTGCCCCATAAAAGGCTGCTGAAGAAGATTAGGGCACACGGAGTTGGGGGTAGTGTGTTAAAGTGGATTGGGGACTGGCTATCCGACAGGAAGCAAAGAGTCGGAATAAATGGGTGTTTTTCCGGTTGGAGGAAGGTAACTAGTGGCGTGCCGCAGGGATCGGTACTCGGGCCGCAACTGTTTACCATTTATATAGATGATCTGGAGGAGGGGACGGAGTGTAGGGTAACGAAGTTTGCAGACGACACAAAGATAAGTGGAAAAGTGAATCGTGTGGAGGACGGAGAAGATCTGCAGAGAGATTTGGACAGGCTGAGTGAGTGGGCGAGGATATGGCAAATGGAGTATAACGTTGAGAAATGCGAAGTTATACACTTTGGAGGAAATAATAACAAATGGGATTACTATCTCAATGGAAACAAATTAAAACATGCTACCGTGCAAAGGGACCTGGGGGTCCTTGTGCATGAGACGCAAAAGCCCAGTCTGCAGGTACAACAGGTGATCAAGAAGGCAAATGGGATGTTGGCCTATATTGTGAGGGGGATAGAATATAAAAGCAGGGATGTCTTGATGCACCTGTACAGGGCATTGGTGAGGCCGCAGCTGGAATACTGTGTGCAGTATTGGTCCCCTTATATGAGGAAGGATATATTGGCATTGGAGGGAGTGCAGAGAAGGTTCACCAGGTTGATACCGGAGATGAGGGGTTTGGATTATGAGGAGAGGCTGAGGAGATTGGGTTTGTACTCGTTGGAGTTTAGAAGGATGAGGGGGGATCTTATGGAGACTTATAAGATAATGCGGGGGCTGGATAGGGTGGAGGCGGAGAGATTCTTTCCACTTAGTAAGGAAGTTAAAACTAGAGGACACAGCCTCAAAATAAAGGGGGGTCGGTTTAAGACAGAGTTGAGGAGGAACTTCTTCTCCCAGAGGGTGGTGAATCTCTGGAATTCTCTGCCCACTGAGGTGGTGGAGGCTACCTCGCTGAATATGTTTAAAGCGCGGATGGATGGATTCCTGATCGGTAAGGGAATTAAGGGTTATGGGGATCAGGCGGGTAAGTGGTACTGATCCACGTCAGATCAGCCATGATCTTATTGAATGGCGGGGCAGGCTCGAGGGGCTAGATGGCCTACCCCTGCTCCTATTTCTTATGTTCTTATGGCTAGTCTCCCCTTTGTTTATATTGCTCCTGGTAGTGGTATAAGCCATTTGTTCATGTCTTTCATCTTTAACTTTTAGTAGTATAAGCCATTTGTTCATGGTTCCCTCAATTGTTTATATCATTCTGATAAAACAGACAGTTAAATGTAAATGTTGGGTTGTAAGTCTTACTTTTCCCGTAGGCTTGTGTATGATTTAAACAAAGGAAGCAGCTACCAAATGGTAGAGTGCGAGAATGGCCGTTTGAAGGAGGACTCCCACTGGGACAGCTGCAATCACACACAGTCACTTCAAAGGAAAAGCCGCGGGAAGAGCAGGGGACCAGAGGTTGCATCTTGACTACAACTACCAGGAGAATTGTGCTTTATGACCCAAGGACACCAGATAGTCTCTAACCATAAACCAGAGTGTATCAGAAGCTATTAAAGGAACTATAATTTATGATCAAGGACTGTTAACTGGACTTTGCTTCATGACTTGTATTGGGAAACCTGATGTATAAAGGTCCACGCTTCTTGTGTTCAGGGAGAACTTTAGCTTCCGCTTTCATGGGGTCAGGTTCTCCCGCAAGCTTGTGAGAATAAAGCCTTACTCTATTTTGACTCATACCAGCCTCAGAGGTATTTTTACCGACTTCAAGGTGATACTATTGTTCCTCCAGGATTCACAAAACTAAGAGTAACCTTTAGAAGGCTTCTTCTCTTCCATCACTCATGCACTGCCCCTGTAACTCAGTTCCAACCTCATAGGGCAATCGGGGTCTTGTTTAAGACATGAGACCCCAATTTCCACTCAAAAAGGGTCTAATCGCTTACATTTTTTAGTAAACCCTTTTAAAACAGATTTGGCCCCTTTGCTACCAAAGATGTGCAGATTAGGTTGATTGGCCATGCTAAATTGACCCGAGTGTCAGGGGATTAGCAGGATAAATACGTGGGGTTACAGGAATAGGGCCTGGGTGGGATTGTGGTGCAGATTTGATGGGCTGAATGGCCTCCTTCTGCATTGTAGAGATTCTATGATTCTACCAATTCTATTTTGAAGACATTAACTTCAAGAAAGGCACTCAACATCAATCGTAAGGAGTGGTAAATGCTTGAAGTTGTCTGTCAGGGAGTGTTACAGCAAGACAGACATTAGGCCCCTTCAAAATATAGCTGGTTGTACACTGGGTTACATTCGATTACCAGAGAAATGAACTTCAGTAAACAAGTGGCATTTCTTGACCCTTGGCTGTTCTTCCTGTCACAGCACTAATTCGCAAGTACATTCCTTAGATAGATTGTTTCTGGCTGAACATGTACAGTTTGTTCAATTATGTACTTACTGTTCTTATTTGGTAGAACAACCAAATAACCAGCAAAATGATATTGAGGGGAAGAATCATCTTCTGTTCAGCTCAGAGCTGCGAGTGAAGAATGTAAAGCCTTGGCTTGTCCGTGTTAGTTTTATACCCAACACTGAATGGATGTAACCACTTCTCTTAGTTTATAGCCAATAGCAGCAAAGTTGCTCCACATGTTTTGATTAGTTGGTACTAACCAACCAGAATAGAATGTTTTTTCAGAACATTATTAAATTCCCTGGTAACTAAAAATTCAATTCTACAACCTTGTTGAAGCTTTATCATTTCTTTTCTTTTGAACAGTTTATGTTAAATTTCAAAACTATCATGGCAAGGAGCTCAGCAACAACATTGTACAGTTCTGCAGTGTCTCTAACGTAGAAAAAAAAATCCCCAGGGGTATTTCACAGAGATTTAAAGGGAGAAAAATATGACTAAAGATGGACATTTAAACTTGGTCAAAGTGGCGACCAAGGAAAATCCAAAATGAGCAGTTTCAGGGAATTGAGAAATTTAGCTGAAGGATTGGTCTCCTTTGGAAGACCAAAGGGAAGGAGTTGCACAAGGGACTGAAGTCAGAGGAATGCTAAGATTGTTGATGACTGGTGGAGATTACAAAAATTGGGATGAGAAGCCATAAGGAGATTTAAACATAAGGATGAAGGTTTTAAATTTGGGGCAGAAGAAGACTGGGTGTCAAAGTTTGTCAATGTGAGTGGGAGTGATGGGCAGCTGGGACTTGGTATGAGATAGGATATGGGCAGAGAGTTTTGGATGGGCTGAAGGTTAAGGAGGGTAGAGGATGGAAGGACATTGAGGAGAGCACTGGAGTATCTAACCTGGAAGTGGTAAAGACATGAATGATGGATTTTAGTGATTGAGGCAGGGAATATTATGGTAGTGGAAGTAAACAATCTTTTTGGTGGACAAAACATGAACTCAGAAATGTAGATTGGCACAGAGCAGAGTGCCATGGTAGCAGATTGTCTGATCTAGACAACTTGATTGATGACAGATGGAAGATGCCATCAAAAGATGCAAAAAATAGAGTGAATATGCAAAAGTCTACAACCTAGTCTATCATGCAAACCAGTCTCCCATCCACTGACTCTGTCTACACTTCCCGCTGACTCGGGAATGCAGCCAGCATAATCAAGGACCCCGTGCAGCCTGGACATGCTCTCCTCCATCTTCTTCCGTCAGGAAAAAGATACAAAAGTCTGAGATCATGTACTAACTGACTCAAGAACAACTGCTTCCCTGCTTTTGAATAGACTTGATGTGGAGATGCCGGCGTTGGACTGGGGTGAACACAGTAAGAAGCCTAACAACACCAGGTTAAAGTCCAACAGGTTTATTTGGTAGCAAATACCATTAGCTTTCGGAGCGCTGCTCCTTCGTCAGATGGAGTGGAAATGTGCTCTCAAACAGGGCACAGAGACACAAAAATCAAGTTACAGAATACTGATTAGAATGTGAATCCCTACAACCAGCCAGATCTTAAAGATACAGACAATGTGGGTGGAGGGAGCATTAAGCACAGGTTAAAGAGATGAAGATGTGACTAGTGCGGTTGACGGAGGGGAACCGGTGGATGCGGTATTTTTGGATTTCCAAAAGGCGTTTGATAAGGTGCCTCACAAAAGGTTGCTGAAGAAGATTGGGTCACACGGAGTTGGGGGTAGGGTGTTAGCGTGGATTGGGGATTGGCTATCCGACAGGAAGCAGAGAGTCGGAATAAATGGGTGCTTCTCTGGTTGGCGGATGGTAACTAGTGGCGTGCCGCAGGGATCGGTACTGGGGCCTCAACTATTTACCATTTATATAGACGATCTGGAGGAGGGGACTAAGTGTAGGGTAACAAAGTTTGCAGACGGCACAAAGATAAGTGGAAAAGTGAATCGTGTGGAGGGCGTAGAAGGTCTGCAGAGAGATTTGGACAGGCTGAGTGAGTGGGCGAGGATCTGGCAGATGGAGTATAGCGTTAACAAATGCGAGGTTATTCACTTTGGAAGAAATAATAGCAAATTGGATTATTATCTAAATGGAAAGAAATTACAACATGCTGCTGTGCAGAGGGACCTGGGGGTCCTTGAGCATGAGACGCAAAAACCCAGTCTGCAGGTGCAACAGGTGATCAAGAAGGCAAATGGGATGTTGGCCTTGATATCGCAAGGGGGATAGAATATAAAAGCAGAGATGTCTTGCTGCAACTGTACAGGGCATTGGTGAGGCCGCAGCTGGAATACTGTGTGCAGTATTGGTCCCCTTATTTGCGGAAGGATATATTGGCCTTGAAGGTAGTGCAGAGAAGGTGCACCAGGTTGATACCAGAGATGAGGGGTGTTGATTATGAGGAGAAACTGAGCAGATTGGGTTTGTATTCGTTAGAATTTAGAAGGCTGAGGGGAGATCTTATAGAGACCTATAAGATAATGAAGGGGCTGGATAGGGTAGAGATGGAGAGATTCTTTCCACTTAGAAGGGAAACTAGAACTAGAGGGCACAGCCTCAAAATAAAGGGGGGTCAGTTTAGGACAGAGTTGAGGAGGAACTTCTTCTCTCAGAGGGTGGTGAATCTCTGGAATTCTCTGCCCACTGAAGTGGTGGAGGCTACCTCGTTGAATATGTTTAAATCACGGATAGATGGATTCCTGATCGGTAAGGGAATTAGGGGTTTTCGGGATCAGGCGGGTAAGTGGAACTGATCCACTTCAGATCAGCCATGATCTTATTGAATGGCGGGGCAGGCTCGAGGGGCTAGATGGTAATGTGACATAAATCCAACATCCTTGGATTTTGGATGCAGGACATCCTTTCCTGCAGCGTATCAGGTAGACAACGTTGGCCGAGTTGCAAGAGTAGGTACCGTGTACCTGGTAGATGGTGTTCTACCGAGGCATGGTACATTGGTGTCGCTACGACAATGGATGAATGAACACCGCTCGACAATCACCAGGCAAGACTGTTCTCTTCCTGTGGGGGAGCACATCAGCAGGTAAGTGTTCTCCACGACACGACACACGACAGCGCAGAGTCGCTGAGCAGAAACTGATAGCCAAGTTCCGCACACATGAGGACAGCCTAAACCGGGATGTTAGATTTATGTCACATTATCAGTAACCCCCACAGCTTGCCTCCTGGACTTGCAGGCTGTCCTGTCTGGAAACAATACACATCTCTTTAACCTGTGCTTAATGCTCCCTCCACCCACATTGTCTGTATCTTTAAGATCTGGCTGGCTGTAGGGATTCACATTCTAATCAGTATTCTGTAACTTGATTTTTGTGTCTCTGTGCACTGTTTGAGAGCACATTTCCACTCCATCTGACGAAGGAGCAGCGCTCCAAAAGCGAATGGTATTTGCTACCAAATAAACCTGTTGGACTTTAACCTGGTGTTGTTAGGCTTCTTACTTTGAATAGGCTTACCATATATTAAGATGGTCTTTCTCTACACCTATCAATGACTGTAACACGACATTCTGCAACCTCCCCTTTCCTTCTCCCCTATGTACTCTACGATCAGTATGTTTTGCCTGTATAGAGCACCAGAAACAGTAATTTTCACTGCATCCCAACACATGTGACAATCATAAATCAAAATCAAAGCCTTGATGAACCTGTGAGGAGAATTGATAAAGATTCATATTTTCCAAACTCTTATTTTGACAACTTCTGCGTAAAGCTCAAAAGGCTGGAATGGAGCCAGAAATCGGGTTTAAAGGGGCAATGCTTCCAGGGTTCGATGCTGTAGCCAGAGTGGAATAGCCAACAATTCGAGAATGTGGGAGGAATAGAGTGACCGACCCCTGTGAGGTAATTCAGAGGAATTTTGCCATTTGGGAGCTGTCATGAACAGACCAATTTGGGGTCGTGTGACCATTTGGAGGAGCTCTCTTGAACAATTTGGGGTTAACACTTGTAATAAAGTATGTAAGCTGTGTAAAGTTGTTCTTTTTCCCCTTCTTCAGAGATATAGTTGTTTTGGTTCCTTTCTTTTTTAAAACATTGGGTGGGATTTTCTGCCATGCATGGAACCCTCCTTAACCTTCAGCCTGTGATAAGACCGGACCTTTGAATGGTCCGCCGGATTTTCTGTCTTGCCTGCTACGGTTCCTGCAGTGGGTGAGAGGGGAGAATTTCAGCCATTATCTTCCTTTCATTTTCTTTTAATCATTAATAATTATTTAACGGTTGTCCTACAAAGATTGTTCTTTTCATATATTGCTTGGTATTGAGTTACTCATTCCCATTCATCCAGGGAACCAAGGTGAGACTCCACAAGGGACATTTTTACTTTTGGGATGTGCCTGTAGTCAGTGCAGGAGGAAATGGATGTGAAACCCACTTCCACTCGAGATCTCATTGTTAATGCGATGTTACATTGAGTGGCCAACGAAGACCCACCCAGTGTGTTAGTGTCTGCACGGTGGTCTCTCACTAAATGGCTGGCAACATACCAGGTCCAGTGAGACTCAGTGAAGGGAGGGAGCTTCCTGAAGGCTGCTAGGAGCTGAGAGGAATTCAACAATTGCAAGTGGTTTTGTGAACATTAATGGCATCAGCACCAGGCGGCATTGGAATGCGGTGGGCAAACCGGTTGGTGAAGTGCAGCCCGTTTCATCGATAAGTGTCTGGATGTCCTAGTGCAGCTGGTCAGTGCCGGGCATCACATTCTCATGCCCAGGGACGTGCTGTGTCCGCTGTTTCACGGAGACGTGGCTCATTCCTGCTTCACCGGACAGTGCCCTACAACCAGAGTGCTTCTCAATCCATCGAATGGACTGTACAGTGGCCTCAGGGGCAAGGCTAGGGGAGGTGGGGTCTGCTTCCTAATCAACACCTCGTGGTGCCTAGATGTAGCAATACTGGCAACTTTCTGCTCCCCAGACCTAGAATACATGACGTTAAAATGCCGCCCCTACTACCTTCCACAGGAGTTCACCTCAGTTATCCTGATTGCAGTTTGCATCCCACCCCTTGCGGACGTGAAGATCATGCTGGATGAAATATACACCACTACAAATACCCTTGAGATGAAACATCCCGAGACCTTGTTCATCGTGGCCGGGGACTTCAATCAGGCCAAGCTCAAGAGCGTATTACCAAGTTACCACCAGCATGTCTCCTGCTCCACCAGAAGCCCAAGCATCCTAGACCACTGCTACACAAATATCAAACATGTCTACCACTCTATTGTCCACCCACACTTTGGCAAATCAAACCACAAGGCTGTGCTCCTGCTCCCGGCTTACAAGCAAAAACTGAAGCGGGAGAATCCATCAAAGAGAGTTGTGCAATGTTGGTCTGAGGAATCGGATGATCTCCTATGGAGCTGCTTGGAGTCAGTGGACTGGCCAGTATTTAAAAACTCTGTGAGCAGCCTGAACGAGTACGCCATTACAGTAACTGACTTCATTAGTAAGTGTATAGAAGACAGTGTGCCAAAGAAGCAAATCCGTGTGTTCCCCCACCAGAAACCATGGATGAACAGGGATATCCACTGCTTGCTGAAGTCCAGGTCCGAGGCATTCAAGTCAGGCGACACTGACCTGTACAAAAAAGCCAGATACGATCTAAGGAGATCCATCAAAAATGCCAAAAGACAATACCAGGCCAAGCTAGAGTCCCAGGCGAGCCACACCGACCCCCGCCAACCATGGCAAGGTCTGCAAGACATAACAGGCTGCAGGATGAAGGTATGTAAAATTGCCGGCTCCAACGCACCCCTCCCTGATGAGCTCAATGCATTCTACACCCGTTTTGAGCAAGGGGTCAGCGAGAGCATGCCCTCCACCCTGGAAGCCCTGGATGAACCTGTATCTGGGGTCACCATTGCAGATGTCAGAGCAGCTTTCTTGAAGGTCAACCAACGGGAAGCAACTGGCCCGGATGGGTACCCAGACGTGCACTCAGATCCTGTGCGGATCAGCTGGCGGGGGTATTCACAGACATCTTCAACCTGTCTTTACAACAATCTGAGGTCCCTATCTGCTTCAAGAAGATGACCATCATCCCAGTACCTAAGAAAAACCAAGCAGCGTGCTTTAATGACTATCGGCCGGTGGCTCTGACACCCATCATTATGAGTGCTTCGAAAGATTAGTCATGGCACGAATCAATTCCAGCCTCCTGGACTACCTGGATCCACTACAGTTTGCCTACCGCCACAACAGGTCCACAGCAGACGCCATTTCCCTGGCTTTGCACTCAACCCTGGAACACCTAGATAACAAGGACACCTGTGTCAGACTCCCATTTATTGACTACAGCTCAGCCTTCAACACTATTATTCCCTGAAACTCATCTCCAAACTCTGTGGCCTAAGCCTCGGCACCTCCCTCTGCGACTGGATCCTGAACTTCCTAACTCACAGACCACAATCTGTAAGGATAGGCAACAACATCTACTCCACGATCATCCTCAACACCAGTGCCCCACAAGACTGTGTTCTCAGCCCCTTACTATACTCCTTATACACCTATGACTGCGTGGCCAAATTCCCCTCCACTTTGATTTTCAATTTTGTTGACGACACCACTGTAGTGGGTTGGATCTCAAACAATGACAAGACAGAGTAAAGGAATGAGATAGAGAATCTGATGAACTGGTGCGTCAACAATAATCTCTCCCTCAATGTCAACAAAATGAAGGAGATTGTCATCGACTTCAGGAAGCATAAAGGGGAACATGCCCCTGTCTACAACAACGGGGACAAAGTAGAAAGGGTCGAGAGCTTCAAGTTTTTAGGTGTCCAGATCACCAACAACCTGTCCTGGTCCCCCCATGCCAACACTATAGTTAAGAAAGCCCACCATGCCTCTACTTTCTCAGAAGACTAAGGAAATTTGGCATGTCAGCTACGACTCTCACCAACGTTTACAGATGCACCATAGAAAGCATTCTTTCTGGTTGTATCACCGCTTGGTATGGCTCCTGCTCTGACCAAGATCGCAAGGAACTACAAAAGGTCGTGAATATAGCCCAATCCATCACACAAACAAACCTCCCATCCATTGACTCTGTCTACACTTCCCGCTGCTTTGGCAAAGCAGCCAACATAATTAAGGACCCCACGCACCCTGGACATTCTCTCTTCCACCTTCTTCCTTCGGGAAAAAGATACAAAAGTCTGAGGTCACATACCAACTGACTCAAGAACAGCTTCTTCCCTGCTGCTGTCAGACTTTTGAATGGACTTACCTCGCATTAAGTTGATCTTTCTCTACACCCTAGCTATGACTGTAACACTACATTCTGCACTCTCTCATTTCCTTCTCCATGAACGGTATGTTTTATCTGTATAGCGCACAAGAAACAATACTTTTCACTGTAAGTTAATACATGTGACAATAATAAATCAAATCAAATCAAAGAAGGACGCCCCACATGACAAAGAAGGCCTGGTTGGTGAATGGGAATGAGGTGGTGTGCCGCATGTGGCTTCAGTGCCGCAAAAGGTTAAATGATCTTCTGAGGTTGGCAAGGGTAACTGCAGATGTGGCTTGGACATGTGAACAGAGGTGTAGCCAGGTGTCTGTTCCCCTGTGTGACCAGGGGTCTAAATGTGTTTGCCAACTGGCACTGCCAAGGCTGGAGTGTCAGCGCAATAGGCCTCAGTGCATTGGAGGGGGAAGCATGCCATAGTGAAATTATCTTCTTAATGTCCAGGTCAGGGAAGGGGGCATTTGGGATGGACCTCAAGGAAGATGGAATACTAATGAGGCTATCTACTGTTCCCCGAGAGGAGAAAACACTTCACAATGCAGCAGATTTCCACAGAACCAGAGTGGGGGGATATCAAATCTGCTGGTCTCCACAAAGAATGAAAGTGATGTTCTTGAGCTGGCCTATGGCCAACTCGCTCCTCAAGTCTTGGTAACACGGAGGTCTCGGATGAAGGTAAGAATGCAGGTACAGATACTTGTGCCATGGGCATGGGAAACATCGCGGGCTCCTCTCATCAGAAAGTGAGCTGTCACAGCCAGCGTGGCCAGTGAAGCTCCAATGCAGATGGCATCATATAACAGGCAAGTCTCCATTGTCTCATCAGCCCACCTAGCATGCACAGTGACTGTAATGACTGAATTTACTGATCTCCTTCAACAGATATGGATAATTGGATAACTCTTTTTCAAAGATCTAGCATAGGTTTGATGGGCTGACTGCCTTTTTTTTGCACTGTCCGATTTGATGTCTGACTATATTTTGGCAGTAAGGGGTGAAATATCTTTTTGCAGAGTATTTTTGGAGCACGGGATTGTGTTCCCACAATGAATCAGAAGTTGAAATAAAGTACTTGCAAGAGAGAAAGACGTCAGGATTCATTCAGATTGCTCAAGAGCTGGAACTGAAAAAGTTGTGAAGAAAATGATACTATTTTTAGTGCTTTGAAGATTTATTGTGTTATTCTGTGAAGCAGGCTTGTAGTTGTGTGTCAGTACCTCTCTGTGTGCATGTGTGTGGGACTAATTTACTTCAGCTGAGGAATGGATATCCACAAAGTTGAGGACATAAAAGGGGACTAGATGTGAAAGGCAGGCACTTGAAACTTGCTACAAGACATGGGTAGAAATTTGCATCAGGAGATAAAGAAGGTTTGTGGTGTTCAGATGTTAAATTTTGAAGAGAAGTAAAAAGGGGCCTACAACTTAGAAAAGATCATTAAAAAATATTATGTTCTCCTTATTTATAAAAAAATATTTTTATCTGAGACTGGGCAATAAGGAGAACATAAAAGATTTTGCCCTGATGAAGGGTCAACCAGATTCAAAATGTTGGCTCTATTCCCTCTCCATAAATGCTATCAGACCAGCTGAGATTTTCCAGCATTTTCTGTTTTTGTATAAAAGATTTTATATTCTGGGAAGGTTAAGTTTCAAAAGAAAGTTTAAGAATAATGGACTCAAACATGAAAGAGGCCAAGGTACACTTAAGAGTTGTGTTTAGGAGTCACCATGTAAGGTCTCCTGCAATGCTTTCTGCATTGAGACAGACCTGTGAAAAAGTAAAGTGAGCTTTCAGCCAATCCAGAAAACTGCCTGCTATTCCAGATAGCATGGTTTAGTTTTAAAGTTTTTGGAATTTCCACAGCAATGTGGGAGAGGGAGACAAGCCCTGTGACATAACACCCCTATAGCAACAATGGATTTGCCTTGTGGAAGTATTACTGCAATTGTTATAGAATAAATATCTATAAGCGATTGTTGTCTAAAGGGATATTTATTTCTGAATCTTACCAAGTAGGAAATCTTTTGGGGGGAAATGTTCAGTTAGGCTAACCTTAATTGTGTAAATATAAGCTTATGTGTTTAAGTTTTCTTTTTGTTAATAAATGTTTTAATTTAATATTTAAAACCTCCTTGTGCCTTACGACTTCAGTAGCTGTATCCTAATGTGGTAAAATACAAAAAGAAAAGAGTTGTTTATAGCTTGCTATGTTTCCCTTTGGGATTTGATTTACATGTCATGTACCATGTGTCAGACCATAACGCAAAGGTTGATAGCTTGCATCTATAATGTAATGTTCTTTGATTCTCCATGTCCACATTATTGTACATTGCTTCATGCTGCAGCATGTGCCATACTGAGCTCCAATACAGAACACTTCAATACACAAAGAGCTGAAGACTCAGTTTACTCAGAGAGCATTTCAACTTTAATAAGCTTATTAGTAGATTGGTCAAGAAAATTGTGCCTGATTTCTAAGAACCCTTTTGCATATAACATACAATCATGAAAACGGCAAAACAGCATTACTCAATCCAGGATACATCGGTAGATTAAGAGGAAATGATAATTTTACAGTAACAACTTAAAGCATCCTGAACTAAACTGAGACATTAACAAGAATCATTGCCTGTAAGAAGTTCAACTCATTGTTTTTATTTTGTCATTTCTTGTGTAAATTATTAAGCATCGATGCTAATGTAGATATTAGCAAAGCCGACTTGCCTTCCATAGCTCTTCAAAACAACAGTTGCGGAGTAATAGCCACCTAACAAAGTGCTCGAGATGGGTGGACGTGGACGGTATATGCTCCCAGAGGAACGGCTATAATCTTGAAATGCAAATGCTTAGTCAAGTTATTATGAGTAAATGTTATTTTTTTTGTCCAGCAGTGCAGGCAGGTACAAATTTCAATATTGGAGTGGATCAAAGCTGTTACATTTTAATTTATTTTTTCCACCCATAATAAGAATATAATTCTTCTTTCAGCCTTTAAACCCTATAATAGAAAAAATAATAATATGCTCAAGACTGACATTTATATTTACATTGATATTTACAAAGAAATTGTCGTGTGGGTCACTGCACATTTACGTTGAGATCTGAAACTGTAATAATTGAAATATTCACTGAGATTTGTGAAGCTGCTGGCGACACCGACAACTTTAACGAAAGATTGTGTTTTGGTGAGAGTGTGGATTCTTGCTGTGTGCAATCTGTCAGAATCAGCTTGACATCATAATCTACTGTTTAACATTGTGGGAAAGAATTAGCCGGCGAGATGATCACGTGGGGAATTGCAGTAAGGATATATGAGAGGAATGTTCCTGATTTTATTCGACAGTCTTATTGAGAAACGTTTGAACAGTTATTGAAGTGAGAAGAACTCCTATTGCTGTTTTGTATTCTTTCTGTGGGTGGATTCTTGCATGGATTCTGGGAGCAACATTCAACTCAGGCAATTTCACCTAAACTGTGCCAACTGCATATATTTCCTACACATACTCCTGTGATCCAGCTTCCATCTAAATAAGACTGAAATCTTGTCCTGTTGTGATGGGAATAATCCCAGATTGGAGTCGTCTGAAAGAGCCCATTGTAATGAATGAAAGCATTGATGCCAACATAGTGATATAAACTCAAGAGATTGTGCCTCCTTACTTTGTCCTCATGCTTTATGTGGAGTGGTACAACTCAAGCTATTTATCCAATTGCCTCTGTCTAAGGTAGAGAGATGCCCCCATGGTCCTTTGTAGTCTACAGCTGATCAGCAGATGTACGGCTGGTGGCAACACTACCCAAATCCATTGCAAGCCCACAGTTTCGGTGGGTGCGCGGGGTTGGGTGGTGTTGGTTCCGCTGCAGAGAAAATGCGTGGCCCATTCGGATCCCAGCGCATGAAATTCTCTGGCCTTCGGGCACGGCGTGAGAACAGCCAGAATCACTACTTGTTTCCCAAGCGGAGACCTGGCGCTTGGGGGCCATTGGAGTCCCTGGATGATCAGGGGCATGGTTGGGCAGTGCCCATCGGGCAATGGCTGCAAAACACACCGGCAATGGGCCAGTTGGGCACCCTGGCAATGGCTAACTGGGCACTGCCTGTGTGCCAGCGGCAGTGCTGGGGGGGTAGGACCTGAGTGGAGGCTATGATGGGGTGGCTGTGTGGTGGGGTCTGACAGGGCGTGGATCATGAAGGCAGTCATGATGGGAGAGCGTATCGGGGGTCAGGCAGGTGGACCCATCGGGAGGGTCCCAATGCTGGCAACCTGAGTCAGAGGTGGTTTATTCATTTATTTGTGTCACAAGTAAAGCTTCCATTAACACTGTTACTGTGAAAGTCCTCTTGTCGCCACATTCCGGCACCTGTTCGGGTACACTGAGGGAGAATTTAGCATGACCCAATGCATCTAACCAGCATGTCTTTCAGACTTTGGGAGGAAACCAGAGCACCCAGAGGAAACCCATGCAGACACGGGGAGAACATGCAGATTCCGCACAGACAGTGACCCAAGCCGGGAATTGAACCCGGGTCCCCAGCACTGTGAGGCAGCAGTGCTAACCACTATGCCATCTTGCCGCCCACTAAGAGGGGAGTGGGGTGCGGGGTGGGGGGGATGTCCATGGGTAGGGGGGTCTCCAATGCACTGTGAGATTGGGGCGTCCTTGCAAAATGGCACCTGAGCACTCTGAAGCCGGGTTCACCGCAGTGTTTAGGGCCCCCCTTGCCCCTCCAACCCCCAGCTCTCTACTCTCTAAAAAAGTGACTGAGTGTGGGAGGATCGTGGTGTGGAGCGCACCTGAAAGGCTGGCATGGGTCACTCACTTTTCAGGGGTATTCTTTCTGAATCTACCCTGTCTAATCTAATTGTTTAATTGTTCTGCCATTTCCTTGCTCTCTATTATAAATTCTCCTGATTCAGACAGTAAGGGGTCAATATTTGTCTTCGCTAATCTTTTTCTTTTTATATATTAATAGAAATTTTTACAGTCCACGTTTATATTACTTGCAAGTTTACTCTCAGACTCTATTTTACCCCTCTCAATCAACCTCTTTGTCCTCCTTTGCTGAATACTGAACTTGTTCCATCCTCAGGCTTGTTACTTGACAGGACTCCTCTTTGGATCTAATACTAACCTTAATTTATTTTGTAAGCCATGGTTGGGCTGCTTTTCTTGGTGTGTTTTCGAACCAGAAATAAATGTGTAACTGTTACAATTTTTTTTGTTACAATGCATACATTTGTTCCTTCAATATTAGCCATTGCCTGTTCACCATCATGCCGCTGAAAGAAGTTCCCCAATCTATTTCAGCCAAGTCATGCCTCATCTCTACTTTCCTTTGTTTGATTTAGGATCACATTTTCAATTCGGTCTTCTTGGGCATGATTTTACCACCTCGTCGTGCCCATGTCACAAACATGAAAGTCCCTGAGGGAGAAAAATGAACCCCGATAGAATGAGAAACAGCGTAAATGATTGTTTCGACCATTCGACTGCTAGAGTTACGGTGTAAAACAGAGATTTCCAGAAATAAAAAGAAAGATTTTCAATTTTAGTGTCTTTGATAATCTCTTGTGCCCTCTGGTCCTAGTTTTTCCCACTAGTGGAAACATCCTCTCCACGTCCACTCTATCCAGGCATCGCAATATCCTGTAAGTTTCAATAAGATCCCCCCCTCATCCTTCTAAACTTCAACAAATACAGACCCAGAGTCCTCAACCTTTCCTCAGACAGCAAGCTCTTCATTCCAGGGATCGTTCTTGTGAACCTCCTCTGGACCCTTTCCAAGGCCAGCACATTCTTCCTTAGATACGGGGCCCAAAACTGCTCATAATATTCCAAATGGTCTGACCAGAGCCTTATACAGCCTCAGAAGTACATCCCTGCTCTTGTATTCTAGCCCTCTCGACATGAATGTTAACATTGCATTTGCCTTCCTAACTGCTGACTGAACCTGCATGTTAACCTTAAGAGAATCTTGAACAAGGACTCCCAAATCCCTTTGTGATTCCGATTTTCTAAGCATTTTTCCATTCAGAAAATAGTCTATGCCTCCATTCCTCCTTCCAAAGTGCATAATCTCACGCTTTTCCACATTGTATTCCATCTGCCATTTCTTTGCCCACTCTCCTAACTTGTCCAAGTCCTTCTGCAACCCCCCTGCTTCCTCAATACTACCTGTCCCTCTACATATCTTTGTATCATCTGCAAACTTAGCAACAGTGTCTTCAGTTCCTTCTTCCATATCGGTAATGTATATTGTGAGGAGTTGTGGTCCCAGCACTGACCCCTGAGGTACACTACTAGTCACCTGCAGCCATCCTGAAAAAGACCTCTTTATCCCCACTCTCTGCCTTCTGCCAGTCAACCAATCCTCTATCCATGCCAGGATCTTACCCTAAATACCATGGGCTCTTAACTTATTTAACAGTCTCCTATGCGGCACCTTGTCAAAGGCCTTCGGGAAATCTAAATAAATCACGTCCACTGGTTCTCTTTTATCTAACTTCCTTGTTACCTCCTCAAAGAACTCTAATAGATTTGTCAGACATAACCTCCCCTTGACGAAGCCGTGCTGACTCAGTCCTATTTTATCAAGTACTTCCAAGTACTCTGCGATCTCATCTTTAATAATGGACTCTAAACTCTTGCCAATGATCGAAGTCACCCATGGATGCCTTGTCCTCCCCTTAGCATGTTTCCTCCTCTTTGGGATGAATTTCTGGTGTGCCTCCTGAACAACCCCCCAAAACTCCTGCCATTGCTGTTCCACTGTCTTCCCTGCTAGGCTCCCTTTCCAATCAACTCTGGCCAGCTCCTCCCTCATGTCTTTGTAGTTACTTTTATTTAATTGTAATACCGTTACATCTGATTCCAGCTTCTCCCTCTCAAACTGCAGGGTAAATTCTATCACATTGTGGTCACTGCTCCCTAAGGGTTCCTTCACCTTAAATTCCCTAATCAAGTCTGCCTCATTACACATCACCAAATCTAGAATTGCCTGTTCCCAGTAGGCTCTGTCACAAGCTGCTCCAATAAACCATCTCTTAGACATTCCACAAATTCCTTTTCTTGGGACCCACTACCTATCTGATTTTCCCAGTCTACCTGCATATTGAAGTCCCCCATGATTATTGTAATATTGCCTTTTTTATATGCCTTTTCTATCTCCTGATTTATTTTCTGCCCTACATCCTGTACTAGGGGGCCTGTACATAACTCCCATCATGGTCTTTTTACCTTTCCTCAACTCCACCCACAGAGATTCTATGCCTTCTGATCCTATATCACTTCTTGCTATCGATTTAACTTCATTCCTTACGAACAATGCAACCCCTCCCGCTTGCCAATCTGCCTGTCCTTTCGATAAGACACATATTCTTGGATATTTAGATCCCAGCCCTGATCCCCTTGCAGCCACGTCTCTGTGATGCCCACAACATCTTACCGGCCAATTTCAACGTGCGCAACAAACTCATTTACCTTGTTCGCAACAAACTCATTTACCTTGTTCGCAACAAACTCATTTACCTTGTTCCATATACTGCGCGCATTTAGGTACAACACCCTCAGTCCACCCTCAGGGGGGGGGGGGGTCTTCTCCCACTCCTTTTTGTTGTGGACCATCTTCTCCTGTGGAGACAAATGAGGATTATTGAGAGCTTAATGGCTGGCAGCCCTGGGACTGGGGCCAGGTGAAAACAAGTGGCGTTTGTTGGCACTGAGCCTCGTCAGACAGAAGTTGTGATGGGGAGTGCTGGAGGGATTTGAGGACGATGTTAGGAGTCGGGGGAGGAGGGGGTGGTGGGTGTCGGGTGCTGGACGGCAGCGGGGTGTCAGGGAATGGATTGATGTGAACACTCCAGGTGTGACATATGGGACTGATGCCAGCATGTGACAGATGGACACTCACTCTTGCTGCCTGAATGAGCTCCTCCATTTTCTTCGGGCATGCGGCACCGGTCCTCAGTGTCAGGCTGCGAGCACTGACCACCGCAGCTGTGCATCCCAGGCCGCATTGGCAATCCTGCTCCTATGCCATCTGCCCTCACGGGGGTAGAGGGCGGACTGCCTCTCCTCCACAGCATTCAGCAACTGTCCTAGGTTTCCCTCCATGAAGCTGGTCTGCATGGTGCCATCCTCCTGGTGTGCCTGGCTGTGGGTGCAGCAATAGTGTATGAATGAAGGTCCCCCTGGTTAATGGCACCACGACTTCTGTGAGCCACATGCCTGGGGACTCCATAAAGATGTGATTTACCTGGTGGCTCTTTCGGTGCTCAAAGTGTGGGAGGATCGCAGTGCAGCGTGCACTGATAGGACCAGCACGCACCGCTCCTGTTTTCTCGCCGTTATGACAAGTAGAAATATTTTGGGAGAGTTCAGCCTCTCCTTGTGGCTCTCATAATGAGCAACACCTAATATAATTCTAGTGCAGAGGAGGCCATTCAGCCCATAGTGCAGATGTTAACTCTACACTGGAGCAATTGAACAAAGTTTTTTTATTTGTCACAAGTAGACTTACATTAACACTGCAATAAATTTATTGTGAAAATCCCCTAGTCGCCACACTCCGGCACATGTTTGGGTACACAGAGGGAGAATTTAGCATGATCAATACACCTAGCCAGCACGTCTTTTGGGCTGTGGGAGGAAACCGGAGCACCCGGAGGAAACCCATGCAGACACAAGGAGAACATGCAGACTCCACACTGACAGTCACCCAAACTGGGAATCAAACCTGGGTCCCTGGTGCTGTGAAGCAGCAGTGTTAATCACTGCGCCATTGTGCTGCCCCTATTCTTCCTGCTATCTTTTAATATTTTGATTCATCTGTTGTTTATCTATTTGTCTGTCAAATATTACAATGTATTTAGTTTCTGTAATCACTTGTGGCGAAGAATTCCAAATGCTGTATTCCCATTAACTGGAAAAGATTTTTCTAATCTCTGTTTGATCCGACAATATCTCTTAAAGGGAACTCCCCACTCACTGTACCTCTGAATACAAGGTAAGTTTTTATTACATTGCTGGAAGAACACGATGAATCATGGACAAACAGTTCAAATATGTCAATGTGACATTTGAAATAAGATGGGCAGAAATTCTGTACCGGTGGAGCATCCAGGGTTAACAAAAGATCAACTTTGCTTTTCATTGATTTTCTCTCTGAGTTGATATTAAAATTGCTTTAAATCTCATTCTGTTCAGCTCAGTTAATGAAAGCAAATTGAACGCAGTTTTGACAGGTTCTTTTGATTTTTCTAAATTATGTTTGATTTGAAAATAATAGTGTGTCATATCACAAAATCTGTATTTGTACAATGAAATGTTTGTTCTTCCCCTCAAGCTGATCTATTGAGAACCACTGATGCTATGAAATAAGAAGGATAAAATTTCCACTGGGGTTTCCTGATCTCTTGGTGTAAACTGTGGAGAAACAGCATAAATTCTCCCTCTGTGTACCC
Source organism: Mustelus asterias (assembly GCF_964213995.1). Taxonomy (NCBI): domain Eukaryota; kingdom Metazoa; phylum Chordata; class Chondrichthyes; order Carcharhiniformes; family Triakidae; genus Mustelus; species Mustelus asterias. The sequence continues at coordinate 17,549,317 of NC_135816.1, forward strand.
AAACAGCATAAATTATATTTTACATTGTTAATGTAAGTCTACTTGTGACAAATAAAAAAACTTTGTTCAATTGCTCCAGTGTAGAGTTAACATCTGCACTATGGGCTGAATGGCCTCCTCTGCACTAGAATTATATGTTTACATTGTTCTACTGCTGAAGTTATGGTGGAAGACAGGGATAAAAAAGTAAGATTTTCAATTATATGGTATCTTTGATAACCTCAGAATGCCCCAAAGTATTTTACAGCCAACAAAATACTTTTGAAGCGTCGACACTGTTGTAATGTAGGAAACAGGACAAGCTCGTTTCACACAGCAAGATCTCAGAAACAGCAATGTGATAATGACCCAATAGCCTTTTTATTTGTGATGTTGATTGAGGGACAAATATTGATCGTTCTCCTGCTTTTCTTTGGAATAGTGCATGAGATCTTTTACATCCACCAAATAGAACCAACGGTGTCTTGGTTTGACACCTAGTCTGAAAGATGGCAGCTCCAACTATGTAGCTGTCACTCAGTGCTACACTGTAGTGTCTGCTGAGTTTGAGTCTCTTGAGTGAGTCTTGGACCCATAACATTCTGAGTCAGAGGTGGGTGTGCCACCAAGTGAGCCATGGCTGACAATGCAGAAACTGTAGGCATTAGACTCTGGTTGGATTTCAGTTTGTAAATAATTCTTCTTTTAAAAAGTGGGAAGGCTGAGATGAAGGACTGAGGGTAGATGCACAGGATATCGCCATGGGGGATTATTGTAGGAGAGAAGAGAAGGTGACTCGTAAGGGGCATCTGGACAAATACATGAATAGGATGGGGATAGAGGGATACGGTCCCCGGAAGGGTAAGGGGGTTGTAGTTTAATCGGGCAGCATGGTCGGCGCAGGCTTGGAGGTCCGAAGGGCCTGTTCCTGTGCTGCAATTTTCTTTGTTCTTTGTTCTTTGTTGTAAATCAGGAAGTGATGAGGTGATGTGAAACTTTAGGATTAAATTGTAAGAGTAAAGTTAAAAGAGTGATGATAAGAAAGGGACGTGGCAGGTATTTGGTAGAAAGGAAGAGTATAAGAAAAGTATTTCTTTCTTATGTTTGATGTCTCAGGATACACTTACAGGACTTTAATGTGCTTATGAGATTCTGTAGTTATGCTAAGCCAAGTAATACAAGAAGATTCACCGGCTGAAATTTGGAATAATTAAGTCAGCTATCCATTAATTTAAAAGAACCACAACACAGCTTACCTGATAATCAGTACAAATCATTGCAATATCAGCATCACAAACATGACATTTAGTGGTGTCAAGGGCAGAATTTTCCAGCCGTTCACGCTGGCAGGATTTTCCGGTCCTGCTGCAGTGAATGAATTATTGGCTGAGTGCCAAGTTCTCTGTCCTCGCTTGCAGAGGCAACAGCGCATGAACGGCTGGAAAATTCCAACCCAAACGTGTCAGTATAGATTGGATGAATGTTCACTTACTGTCGTTGATGAGAGGGACCTATTGAGATGGATAGATTCTTCATAGGATAACGTCCCTGGTAGTTTAATAGGATCTTGTTCAACTGAGATATCCATGAACGTAACAGGCCCATCTGCAACACTGCAGCCTTCCCAGGAAAAGCCATTCAACTAAAATGAAAAAGTGGATGATAAATATGCAGAACATAACTAATTCTGATTATTATTATGAGACTGCAGATTGTATTGAACCTTACATGACTGAATTTCTTTCTTAAGATCTCATAACAGTTTCTCACAGAAAGAAAATCAATCAATAATGTTTAAAACATGCTAAATAAAACGTTTGTGCCACACTATTTTTAATGTCTGACGCATTACGTTCTTTAAATGTAGTTTTATATTTCATAGATAGACTGTTAAGAACTGCAAAAGGCACGCATTCCAATAGGAAATATAACACAGATCCTGTCTTACTTCAGTGGTGTAAATATACAGGTTTTGTGCTGTAGTTTTTCTATGTTTCTATGTTAATTATTCCAAAATGCACACACAGTACTGATTACAGTGAGAACAAACATTACATGCATTTCATTAAAGGCAGAATACATTAGATCAGACTTGTGCAACATTAAGCTGTGAGCTGAATGCGTCCAGCGAAGCCCCCCAGTGTGGCCTCCAGAGGTAGTTTTCAAAATGCAGTAGAAGATTCTTAATGAAACCTCTCCTCCTACACTGGCTATTCCACTCCCATGTTTGCTGCTGATGGACCCACTCGTGAAGAGAAGTTTATTCAAAAAGAGAACTATTATTAGGCAATTTACGTAACAAATGGGAAACGTGTAGAATGGTTTTCGTTGAGGCCTTCTGTTGTGCTACATTATGCAAGAGTTGTCAATTGAGGAATTATTTGTTTGTTTTCCAGTTAATATAATCAATGCCAAGATTTGGAATTCCTCTCCAGGGCAGCACGGTGGCACAGTGGTTAGCACTGGGCCTTACAGCGCCAGAGACCTGGGTGTGGTGAACCATAGTTGGTTACCACTATGAGTGCTGAGCCATGGATGGTCAGCACTATGGGTGTTTGTAGATATGTTACTGTAGTTACTGTTGGTGTTAGGGTTGGGCTGTTCTACCTGTTGATATTGTTCTGTGGTACACTCCAGTTGGCTCCGCCTATAAAGGTCACTGCACTGCCTGGTGACCCTTTAGTCTGGGATTGTATTGTATATAGTGTGCTCCTTTCTTGTCAGTAATAAAAGCCTTTATTTCCCGGGTACAATCTAGCCTCCCGAGTGATTTAATCGCGCATCAATTTTATTACTGACAAAATTTTGAAAAACCATGGAGCAAATGTTGAAACCCGATCGGCTTACTTTAGATCCACGTGCGGCAGGAGCGTCGAACACTTTCGACCATTGGTTAAAGTGTTTTCAAGACTACATCGATGCCTCAACAGCCATTCAAAATGACGCCGATAGACTGCGGGTCTTCCACGCGAGGGTAAGCGACACCATATACTTAGCAATCCGCGATGCCCAAGACTACAAAGGGGCCATCGAACTACTTAAGAAACGGTACAACAAACCGCCAAACGAGATCCATGCTCGACACCTTCTAGCCACTCGACGGCGGCAGCCCGGCGAAACGACAGAACAGTACCTGTGTGAACTTCAGCAGCTAGCCAGAGCCTGCAACTGCAAGCCAGTGTTGGCGGCCCAGTATTCGAACGACTTGATCCGCGATGCGTTCGTGGCGGGAATCGGCTCGTCGTACATTCGCCTTCGGCTGCTAGAGCAAGGTAATCTAGACCTCGCTAAGACAGTAGAATTGGCCAACGCTATGGAGACGGCCTCCAGAAATCTAGAAACGTACCCCACCGACCACGTGGGAACATCGTGGCAAGTACAGCCACCGACTCTGCTTTATTCAGCGGCTCCGAAAAACTGCGCAATTGTGTTTCCAACCTCGGACCTGACGGCGGCGGCAGCTCCAGGAGGCCCGCGGTGTTACTTCTGTGGATTGGCGAAACACCCTCGGCAGCGATGTCCAGCTAGAACGGTATTGTGCTCCGCGTGTGGAAAGAAAGGGCATTATGCCAAAGTCTGCAGGACCAAACCACTCTCCAAACATAGCAGTGCGGCGTGTGATTCTCCTGAGCCTGTCTCCTTGTCTCCAGCGTCTTCGAGGTCTTCTACCACGTGCGATTCCAGAGCGCCGCCATTCCTGACGACGGAGCCGCAAGACACGTGCGGCCTGCAGGGGCCGCCACTTTTAGCGCCACCGACCACGTGCGATCCATGGGCGCAGCCATTTTGGTCAGCACCGACCACGGATGACCAGCAGGGGTCATCATCATCAACCATCTCAGCTGCCTGCAGTGGCACCCAAGACCCAACGGTGGCGTCAATCATCCTGGACCAGGCCAAGCCTCACAGACTCGACAAGTCCATGATGGGCATAGAGGTAAATGGACGCCAAATTCATTGTTTGTTTGACAGCGGGAGCACGGAGAGCTTCATTCACCCTGACACCGTGAAACGGTGCGGTCTCCGAGTACGGACTGTCAGACAGACAATTTTGATGGCGTCAAGGTCCCGGTCTGTTACCGTGCTAGGGAGCTGCGTGGTCAACCTGACGGTGCGGGGCACAGTTTACGAGAACTTCAGGCTCCTTGTGTTACCGCACCTTTGCGCTCCGATGCTCCTGGGACTAGACTTTATGGTCCACCTGAGGAGTGTAATCCTGCAGTACGATGGGCCACTCCCTCCACTTTCAGTGGGAGCACAGCAGCCTCCAAATTGCCCAGCACGCTCCACGTCTAGCCTCTCGACACTCAGAATCACCCCACCATCTTTATTCGAGAATCTCGTGCCAGGCTGCAAGCCCATCGCAACCAAGAGCAGGCGTTACAGCGCTGAGGATCGGATCTTTATTCGATCTGAAGTTCAGCGGCTCCTCAGGGAAGGGATCATCCAACCTAGCTCTAGTCCATGGAGAGCTCAAGTAGTGGTGGTTAAAACTGGAAACAAACCCCGGATGGTCATAGACTATAGTCAGACCATTAATAGATATACGCAGCTGGATGCATATCCTCTCCCGTGCATATCTGACACGGTCAACCAGATTGCGCAGTACTGGGTGTTCTCCACCATTGACTTGAAATCAGCTTACCACCAGCTCCCCATTTGCCCAGAGGACCGAAAATACACGGCCTTTGAGGCGGATGGTCGTCTTTATCACTTTTTAAGGGTTCCCTTTGGCGTCACGAATGGGGTCTCGGTCTTCCAGCGTGCAATGGACCGAATGGTGGACCAGAACGGGCTGCGGGCTACCTTCCCGTACCTGGATAACGTCACTATCTGCGGCCATGACCAGCAGGACCACGATGCCAACCTCCTTAGATTTTTACGCACTGCGTCTTGCCTGAATCTGACCTACAACAGGGAGAAGTGCATATTTCGCAAGCGCCGCCTAGCAATTCTCGGATACGTGGTGGAAAACGGGGTCCTTGGCCCTGATCCAGACCATATGCATCCCCTCCTGGAACTTCCCCTGCCCACTAGCATCAAAGCCACTGAGAAGATGCTTAGGCTTCTTCTCATACTATGCACAGTGGGTTCCCAATTATGCGGACAAACCCGTCCGCTCATCAAGTCTACCTCCTTTCCCCTAGCAACAGAGGCCTTTAAGGGGATAAAAGCCGACATAGCGAAAGCCACGATGCACGCCGTTGATGAGTCCATCCCCTTTCAGGTGGAGAATGATGCATCTGATTTCGCCCTGGCCGCCACACTTAACCAGGCGAGCAGGCCCGTCGCCTTTTTCTCTCGCACCCTCCAAGGCCCCGAAATTCGGCACTCTGCGGTGGAAAAGGAGGCCCAGGCCATTGTGGAGGCCGTTCGGTATTGGCGCCATTACTTGGCAGGAAAACGATTCATCCTGCTCACGGACCAGCGGTCCGTGGCGTTCATGTTCAACGACACGTTACGGGGTAAGATCAAAAATGATAAAATCTTGAGGTGGAGAATCGAACTCTCCACCTACAATTATGATATCATGTACCGTCCAGGGAAGCTCAATGAGCCCTCAGACGCCCTGTTGCGTGGAACATGTACAAGTGTGCAGGAGAATTGATTACAGGCCCTCCACAATGATCTCTGCCATCCGGGGGTCACTCGGCTCTTCCATTTCGTAAAGGCCTGGAATCTACCCTACTCAGTGGAGGATGTCAGGTCCATAACCCGAAGCTGCCAGGTATGTGCTGAATGCAAACCGCACTTCTACCGACCTGACAGGGCACACCTCATTAAAGCCACTCGCCCTTTTGAAAGACTGAGTGTGGACTTCAAGGGGCCCCCTTCCTTCGACAGATCGGAACGTGTACTTCCTCAATGTGATTGACGAGTACTCACGATTCCCTTTTGTCATTCCCTGTTCTGATACGGCCACTGCCACGGTCATCAAAGCATTACGGGATCTTTTCACCCTGTTCGGTTACCCCAGCTATATCCACAGTGATAGGGGCGCGTCATTCATGAGTGACGACTTGAGGCAATACCTGCTCTCAAAAGGGATTGCCTCAAGTAGAACTAAGAGTTACAACCCTAGGGGTAACGGACAGGTTGAATGAGAAAATGCTACAGTCTGGAAGGCTGTCTTACTGGCGTTGAGGTCTAAAGGTCTTCCAGTCTCCCGTTGGCAAGAGGTACTCTCTGATGCGCTCCATTCTATCCGCTCACTCCTGTGTACGGCAACCAACGCTACTCCACATGAGAGGATGTTTTCCTTCCCTAGGAAGTCTTCCGCTGGGACCTCATTACCGTCTTGGTTGACGCACTCAGGACTTGTCCTCCTGCAGCGGCATGTTAGGACCCGCAAGTCCGACCCTTTGGTTGAACAGGTCCATCTCCTCCACGCCAACCCTCAATATGCCTATGTGGCATATCCTGACGGGCGAGAGGACACGGTCTCTATTAGAGATCTGGCGCCAGCAGGGGACTTGGAAACCCCAGTCGCTTCCACACCCCTAGTTAGGGACCCCCCGACCCTTATCTCCCCTCCTGACACGACGCGGGCAGTATCGGGACCACCACTTAATCCTCTTACTCCCGTGTACAGCTTGCCTGAGTCCAGGAGATTGTCACCACCTCGAGGTGTGCTCGAGCCCAGCAGATTGTCGCCACCTCGTGGTCCACCTGTCCGTGAGGAACTGGAGGAGTCACTGGACACCGCCTTGGAGAGAAGGTCACCATGGTTACCAGAACCGGCATTACCGCCAGTGTTGAGGAGGTCGCAGAGACGGTGCGGTCCTCCAATACGACTGAACTTGTGAATATATGAACAGTTGTTTTGTTTTTTCTTTGCCCCGCCGGCCTTTGTTTTAAAGGAGGGGTGAATGTGGTGAACCATAGTTGGTTACCACTATGAGTGCTGAGCCATGGATGGTCAGCACTATGGGTGTTTGTAGATATGTTACTGTAGTTACTGTTGGTGTTAGGGTTGGGCTGTTCTACCTGTTGATATTGTTCTGTGGTACACTCCAGTTGGCTCCGCCTACCAGGGGAGTATAAAGGTCACTGCACTGCCTGGTGACCCTTTAGTCTGGGATTGTATTGTATATAGTGTGCTCCTTTCTTGTCAGTAATAAAAGCCTTTATTTCCCGGGTACAATCTAGCCTCCTGAGTGATTTAATCGCGCATCACTGGGTTCGAATCCCAGCTTGGGTCACTGTCTGTGTGGAGTTTGCACATTGTTCCCGTGTCTGCGTGGATTTCCTCCGGGTGCTCCGGTTTCCTCCCAGAGTCCAAAGATGTGCATGTTGGGTGGACTGGCCATTTAAATTGCCCCTTATGTCAGGGGGACTAGCTAGAGTAAATGCATGTGGTTGTGGGGATAGGGCCTGGGTGGGATTGTGGTCAGTGCAGACTTGATGGGCCGAATGGTCTCCTTCTGTACTGTAGGATTTTATGACTCTGCTATATGAGTTTTACAATTTTCCACCAATCCTTGGCATCACTCAGGTAGCTTTAGGATTGATTGAGTAGATCTCTGACTGGAGCTCCTGATTTACTCAAATATAAAATTCACCGAGTGTTCGGGATATGAAACCTGTGTCTTTAATGGAAGCAGAAGATGGTGCAGCTCTCATTGCAAACAATGTTCCTTTGCAAATTGTCACTTACCTTTTAAGTCAGATATACATGCCCATTATAAACTGTCTCCATTCAGTAAATTACTTTTAAATCAGAGCAACAAATTTCCAAGCACATTCCTTTGTTTCAGACAGAAACCTATTTTGTTTAACAAAACACTCACTGTTCTCGAGTGATAGAGCAAGTAAATGGCCAGCGAAATAACACAAGAGCCATCTTTTCTTTCAGTTCTGATTTTGATGTGAAGAATATAAAAGTTTGATTTTTCCCATCATGTTTTATATTTATATGTGAAGACTTGTTGCTGAGGGTGTAACCACAAGAGAGTGAGTAGATTTGAATATCCTGTTGAATGTGTTGCAATTAGTGTTAATTCAGTGAGCCAATCAGTGTTTTCAATATAATGATTCATTCTGAAGCATTTGACGTTTTCCATCTGCTAACTTTCTCCCCAAGCACTTGTTTGGAAATGTTTAATGTTGCTTTTCTTAATAAAGGCCATGGGCAGAATGTTCCCATCCGGCTCGCCATGGGAATCATAGCGGGCGGGACACGGCCTTTGATTGGTAGAGACTCTTTAGATGGGGAAAACAGTGTGCAAGATCATTTGGTGACTTTGGAGGACAGCAGTAACAAGGATCTCATTTTTTTTTAAACAGCAACAGTCAAGGTTTCTTACCCAGGGCTGAGAAAGCCAGGCAGGCTGCCTGAACCAACCACGAGGTCATGAACCACGAAGTCATGTCACGAGCTTATCTTGGGCGTGTGAGTTTGTCATGATGGTTAAGGAAGGAGGACAGGCGCTGGCCAGCAGTCATCGAGGGGTGCAACTCTTGACCCCAATGTTGTCAAACAGAGATGGGATGTGAGGGCTGAGGAGGTGCCGGCAGTTATTCGAGGGAAGCAGCGGGGTAACACGACCAGGCCAGCAGTGTTGAGAAGGGCTGGGCAATGAGCTGGGGGCAAGGAGAGGAGGCCAGATTGCCAGGCAAGTAGCCAGTGAGCCAGCAGAACAGTGATGGCATCGCGTGAGCTGGGGCAATGTGAAGACCAGGGCTGAAGAGGACAAAATAAGTGTGCTGTTCCAGAAAATTAATTTATTAAAATCGATCAATATAAAGCAACATTATCATTCTGGCAACACTGCAGAAAATTGAAGGCCAGGCAAGAGGACAAAGCTTGACAAAAAGACAATTCATCATTTAACTTTAAAACGTTTGAAGTGTTGAACAGTGCACAAACTGCACATTCATCCTCATTCACCTATGTATGGGTGAATTATCTGATGACTTCAACTTGCAGCTTTCCAGAGATACCACATCGCTTGAAAAAGTTGAACAAGAAATTCAAGGACAAGAAGAAGTTGACTCCATGGGAATATAACTACACGATACAGCTCAAGCTCATTCTCCTGGAGCTGAAGAAACCTACCCTGAAGAAATTGCCTTATAGCCATAATCTGTTCCACTGGGTATGATTGAATATTAGGCAATAAATAGACCGGAGAACATAGGTGATATGAAAACTTTGAGGAAAGAGTCTGATTTGGAGGCTGAAAGCAGTTTAGAAGTCTTCATGAGTTCCATTTTCCGAGGGTAAAAAGAAATGGCGTGACAGAAAGGAGAAATTGGTTGATTTTTTTCAGAAACTTCTAATTTTCACCAGGATGTTGCCTGGGATGGAGCCTCTGAGCTATAAGGAAAGAATGGATAGGTTTGGAATGTTTTCTTTAGAGCAGAGAAGGCTGAGGATCTGGTCTCTGACAAAATAGGAGCAGGAAAATTGAAGAATTATGTTAATTTTGAAAAGCTGTAAAGTACCATTCGAAAGAAGAAATGTTGTTCCTCAAGCTTCCTTTGAGGTTCATTGGAACAGTGTGGAAGACCAAGGATGTACAGTTCACAGTGTGAGTGGGACAGATTATTAAATAATCTCTGTTAACCATCTCATTACAAATGCAGAAACTATCTTCCCGGGTCCCTGATGGATGAATTGAATTTATACCGTTGCAGTATAATAGAGAATCTGGGGTTATAATGTTCCTTCACTAACACCTCTAATTGATCAAATGACTTGGTATCCAGAGAGTCTCGAGAAGTTAAGCTTCTACTGAGGTTATAAGTCTGGGAATGGCATGCCATAAGCAAGAGGACTCCTTGTTTGTCTTCCCTGGTGATCTCATTAGCAGTGAAAAAGTACCACGATATTTTCCATGATATTGGTCCCAGTCTTCAATCCCCTGGTCAAAAGGATCAAATTTTCAAAGTACTGGCATTAGTTTTCACTCACTGTTAATGCAGGAACCTCTTTGTCTCCCCTTGCCTGAATTTTTCTGATGTCATGCCCTTCCCCCTCAAAACCTGAATCTCAGATTTGCAATTCAATTTACCCTCGTCACCAATGTAATAATGTGAGGTATCAACGAGGAGGCTGCTTAATACACAAGCTAATTTATTTAACAATGCATAGTTAAATTAAATACAGGCACCATAACTACAATGCAGATCTTCACTCCTTGACTTCCCTTAGGATCCCCCGTGCACTTCCGCCCCATTGGCAGAGGTTTACGTGCTTCCAGGCCCTGGGTGGGTCACGTGACCCACGAACGATCGCCCCTTAAAGGGGCCAAGCTACCACAGCAAACTTATCCTTTTTACACAACAAAGCTCTGACGAAGGATCATCTAGACTCGAAATGTTGGCTCTATTCTCTCCCCACAGGTACTGTCAGGAATGCTGAGATTTTCCAGCATTTTCTGTTTTTGTTTCAGATTCCAGCGTCCGCAGTATTTTGCTTCTATCCTTTTTATACATGTTTCTATCTTTACCTGGGTGCATTGTCAACTCAATTAAAACTAACACCTCTTGTTCTAAAACTCAAGAAAGCCCATCAGACTTGTTCCTTTGCAACCATTGCATAAATAGTTTAATACAGACATTGAGTGAAATTCCTTCATTTTTCTAAACCCTTCAAAGGAATCTATTACGGTCAGATTTGGAGTGGTGTGCTGCTCCTCATGTGGCTGTAACAAAGCCTAGTTTCATGAAGACATGGATTGCTTTAGTATCTGAGGGGCTTTGAATGGATCTAAACACTGCAATTGTCAGCGAACATCCCCAGTTCTGACTTTATGATGGTGTTGGTGAAGCAGCTGAGGATAAATGAGTTTGGGTCATGAACCCCACCTTGAGAAACTCCTGCTGTGATGTCTTGGGACTCGGGTGATTGGACACCAGAAAACAATAAGATTCAACTTAGGGAAGAAATACTCCCATCCGATTACCACATTTTTACCATTGTGACCAGGACCTTAACTCCTTCACAATCAAAGTGTAAACAAATTCCTCACCTCCTTAAACATTCAGCAAACACGACCATGGTAAGTGTAAGTAATTGAATTCTTTAAATGAAAATATTTCAGGGTTATGGGGAAAGAGCAGGGATTGGCTTTTGGATAACCCCCTTCAAAGATTTGGTCTGATGGTCCCAAAGCTCATTTTTTGTACTGTCTGATTCCATGGTTTCCTGTGTGACTATCTATTGTTACAAAGAAGTTAACAGCTACGTTTTGTTGCAGAAAGCTTTTGGAGCATGGATTGTGTTGGCAAGCAGATGCAGAGATCATTGCTTTGTTTAAGGAAAAAAGTAAAAATGAATTTGAATCGGGAGATGAGACAAAGCTCTTGCAAGACAGAAGGAACCCAAATTCGTTTAAATTGCTCATGTAAAGAGCTGGCCCAGACACACTGGCTAAATGTCCTTCATCTATTCTGTAAGCTTCTTTGATTCTCCATGACCAAATCATTGTACATAGTTTCATGTTGTAGCATGTCCAGCATTCAGCTCCAATACAGAGCGTTTCAATACACAAAGAACTGGAAACATTGTTTACTCATCGAGCATTTTGAATTTAATAAGATTGGTGGTGGAATAGTGAAGAAAATTGGCTGGGATTCTTCCAAAAAAAACCTAAGTTCCCAACATGCAGGAAAACAGGAGTAATTCCCACCATTTCTTTCAGCATACATGTCAGAGTGAATCTCCAGCACTCTGAGCACTACAGTGTGCCCCAGCGGGAATCACTCGGGGCCTATTCCCACCTGAGAGGCCGGCAGCATAGTGCTGAGCGAGCCACTGTGCACGTGCCGATCTGTCAGCATGGAGATTGGCGCATGCGCAGTGGCCCCCATTGCCGGCCTCCCGATCACTGGCTTCCAATTGCTGGCCAGCGCCACAACCCCGCTGATCGCAGTCCTTCTGGCCCCCCCATCCCCCAAGCACTGGCCTCCTGGACCTCCCTGGTCCAGCCCCAATATCCCTCCCCCTACCCCCCTCCCCCTGACCAGCCCTGACCCTCCCCCCCCCGGCCCACAGTCCCAACCGTCCCCCCGATGACCAGCCCCAACCTCCCCAGCAGCCCTTACCCAACCTCCCCCGCAGCCCTTACCCCCCCCCTCCCCCACCCCCTCCCCCACCCCCACCCCACCTGCACCCCAATGGTCAGTCCCAATAGCCCTCACTCTATCTCGCCCCCACTGATCCTCTTGCAGAGTGGCAGCGGGCGGCACAGTGGTTAGCACTGCTGCCTTACAGCACCAGGGACCTGGGTTCAATTCTGGCCTTGGGTGACTGAATTTGTGGAGTCAGGCATTTGCAAGGAGATGGGATTCAGAGCAGAGGGAATTAAGAAAAAGAGGAAAAGACAGTAAGGAGAATAAGAAAAGTGATAGGCAGAGAAATCAAGGACCAAAGTCAGATAAGGACCGAGTAAAAAATAGTAGGAAAGGGAAAAGAAATGTTAAAAGTGCCCACCTTAACGTTTTGTACCTGAATGCTCAGAGCATTTGAAACAAAATGGATGAATTAGTTGCACAGATAAATGTAAAGGGGTATGATATAGTTGGCATTATGGAGACGTGGCTCCAAGGTAAGCAAGGATGAGAACTAAATATTGAGTGTTATTCAGTGTTTAGGAAGGACAGATGGAAAGGGAAAGGTGGTGGAGTTGCATTGTTGATTAAAGATTATATTGATATGATATTGAGGAAAGATATTAGTATAGATGATGTGGAATCTCTATGGGTCGAGTTAAGAAACAACAAGAGGCAAAAGACATTGGTGGGTATACAGACCACCAAACTATTGTGGTAATGTTGAGAAAAGCATTAGACACAAAATGAGAGATGCATGTGTCAAGGGAACATCTGTGATTATGGGCGACTTTAATCTGCATATAGATTGGGAGAGTCAAATTAGTCACAGTACAATAAAGGAGGAATTCCTGGAGTGTATATGGGATGGTTTTCTGGAGCAAACCCTGAGGAACCAAAAAGGGAGCAGGCCATTTTGGACTAGATGTTGTGCAATGAGAAAGGATTAGTTAGCAATCTAGTTGTGAGAGAACCCTTGAGGTCGAGTGACCATAATATGGTAGAATTCTTTGTCAAGGTGGATAGTGACATAATTGATTCTCAGACCAGAGTCCTGAATCTCAAGAAAGGTAACTATGATGGTACGAGGCATGAATTGGCCATGATGGGCTGGGAAACATTACTGAAAGGAAAGACAGTAGACAGGCAATAGTAGGCATTTAAAGAATGAATAGGTGAACTCCAGAAGTTGTTTATTCCTGTTTGGCACAAGAGTGGTAAGGGAATAGTGGCCAAACCATGGCTTACAAGGGAAATTAGAGATAGTATCAGATTCAAGGATGAAGCATAGAAATTGGCAAGAGAAAGCAATAGGTCTGAGGATTGGGAGCAGTTTAATGTTCAGCAAAGGAGGACCAAGGGATAGATTAAGAAGGGAAAAATAGAGTATGAAATTAAGCTGAAAGGGAACATAAAAACTGATTTAAAAGTTTCTGTAGATATGTAAGGAGAAAAAGGTTGACAAAAAAACGAATGTAGGCCCCTTACAGTCAGAAACAGGAGAATTCATAATGGGGAATAAAGAAATGGTTGAGGAATTAAATATGTACTTTGCTTCAGTCTTCACAAAGGAAGGCATGAATAATGTACCAGAAGTGCTGAGAGAAACATGTTTTAGTGAGGAGCTGAAGGAAATCAGCATTAGTAGAGAAATTGTTTTGGGGAAATTGATGGGATTGAAGGTGGATAAATCTCCAGGTCCTGATAATCTTCATCCCAGAGTACTTAAGGAAGTGGCCATGGAAATAGAAGACCCATTAGTGGTTATTTTCCAAAATTCTTTGGACTCTGGAATAGTTCCTACAGATTGGAGGATAACTAATGTAAGCCCACTAATCAAAAAGGGAGGTAGAGAGAAAACAGGGCACTATAGACCAGTGAGCCTAAAGTTGGTACTGGGGAAGTTGCTAGAGTCTATTATCAGGGATTTCATAACTCAGCATTTGGAAGGCAGTGATAGAATCAGGCAAAGTCAGCATGGATTTACAAAAGGAAAGTCATGCTTGACGAATCTATTGGAATTTTAAAAGAATGTAATGAGTAAAGTTGACCGAGGAGAACCAGTGGATGTGGTTTATTTAGACTTTCAGAAGGTTTTCGACAATGTCTCACATAACAGACTACTGTGTAAAGTTACAGTACACGGGATTGCAGGTAATGTCTTGAGATGGAAAGCTGGTTAGCAGATAGGAAGCAAAGAGTTGGCATAAATGGGTCTTTTTCTGATTGGCAGTCAGTGACTAGTGGGGTTCCACAGGGATCTGTGCTCGGACCCCAACAGTTCACGTTATATATTAATAATTTGGAACAGGGAACTGAAAGTATTAACTCCAGATTTGCAAATTATACAAAGTTGGGTGGGAGGTGAGCTGTGAAGAGGATGCAGAGATGCTTCAGCGTGATTTGGACAGGCTGAGTGTATGGTCATCTGCAAGGCAGATGCAGTATTATGTGGATAAATATAAGGTTATCCACTTTGGTAGCAATAATAGGTAGACAGATTATTACTTGAATGGGTGTAAATTGAGAGAGGTGGATACTCAGCGAGACCATGGTGTCCTTGTGCATCAGTCAGTGAAAGTAAGCACGCGAGTACAGGAGGCAGTAAAGAAGGCAAATGGTATGGCGAGACCACATTTGGAATATTGTGTGCAGTTCTGGTCACCTCACTATAAGAAGGATGTGGAGACACTGGAAAGAGTGCAAAGGAGATTTACCAGGATGCTGCCTGGTTTGGACGGTAGGTCTTATGAGGAAAGGTTGAGGGAACTTGGGCTTTTCTCTTTGGAGCGGAGGAGGTTGAGAGGAGACTTGATAGAGGTTTATAAGATGATGAGGGGCATAGATAGAGTGAACGTTCAAAGACTATTTCCTCGGGTGAATGGAGCGGTAACTAGGGGGCATAACTATGGGGTTCATGGTGGGAGATATAGGAAGGATGTCCGAGGTAGGTTTTTTACTCAGAGAGTGGTTGGGGTGTGGAATGGACTGCCTGCAGGGATAGTGGAGTCAGAAACTTTAGGAACATTTAAGAAGCTATTGGATAGGCACATGGAGCACTTCGAGATGATAGGGAGGAAATAGCTTGATCTGGGTTTCAGACAAAGGTCGGCACAACATCGTGGGCCAAAGGGCCTGTTCTGTGCTATACTGTTCTATGTTCTATGTATGTTGACCTTCATAGCAAGAGGATTTGAGTATAGGAATAGTGATCTTTTGCTGCAATTGTATATGGTATTGGTGAATCCTCACCTGGAATATTCTGTGCAGTTTTGGTGTCCTTATCTGAAGAAGGATGTCCTTGTTATAGAGGGAGTACAGCAAAGGTTTACCAGGCTGATTCCTGGGATGGCAGGCCTGTCATATGAGGAGAAACTAAGTTCGTTTAGGATTATATTCATTGGAGTTTAGAAGAATGAGAGGAGATCTCATAGGAACTTATAAAATTCTAACAGGTTTAGACAGGATAGATTCAGAAAAAATGTTCCCAATGGTGGTGGAATCCAGAATAGGGCTCATAGTTTGAAGATAAGGGGTAAACCTTTTAGAACTGAGGTGAGGAGAAATTTCTTCACCCAGAGGGTGGTGAATGTGTGGAATTCACTACCACAGAAAGTAGCTGAGGCCAAAACGTTGCCTGATTTCAAGAAGAAATTCGATATAGCTCTTGGGGCTAAAGGGATCTAGGGATATGGGGGAAAGGGGGGGAAATCAGAATATTGAATTTGATGTCAACCATGATCAAGATGAATGGCGGAGCAGATTTGAAGGGTTGAATGGCCTACTCCTGCTTCTAGTTTCTATGTTTCTATGTCTCTGTGGGTTTTTTCTGGGTGCTCCGGTTTCCTTCCATAGTCCAAAGATGTGCAGGTTAGTTTGATTGGCTATGCTAAATTGCCCTTAGTGTCAGAGGGGTTAGCAGGGTAAATATGTGGGGTTAAGAGAGCGCAGAAATATGTGGGGTTAAAAGAGCGCAGAAAGGATTTACTAGAATGTTACCGGGACTTGATGGTTTGAGTTATAAGGAGAGGCTGGATAGACTGGGACTTTTTTCCCTGGAGCATAGGAGACTTAGGGGTGATCTTATAGAGATCTATAAAATAATGAGGGGCATAGATCAGCTAGATAGTCAACACCTTTTCCCAAAGGTAGGAGAGTCTAAAACTAGAGGGGATAGGTTTAAGGTGAGAGGGGAGAGGTACAAAAGGGTCCAGAGGGACAGCTTTTCACACACAGGGTGGTGAGTGTCTGGAACAAGCTGCCAGAGGTAGTAGTAGAGGCGGGTACAATTTTGTCTTTTAAAAAGCATTTAGACAGTTACATGGGTAAGATAGGTTTAGAGGGATGTGGGCCAAACGCGGACTATTGGGACTAGCTTAGTGGTTAAAAAAAAAGGGCGGCATGGACAAGTTGGGCCGAAGGGTCAGTTTCCATTCTGTAAACCTCTATCAGGGGATAGGGCCTGGGTGGGATTGTTGTCAGTGCAGACTCGTTGGGCCAAATGGCCTCCTTCTGCACTGTAGGGATTCTATGATTCTCCCCCACGATCGCTGCCCTAATAGGCCCCCACCCCCCAGTAGGCCCCACCACCCTTTGCCCCCCCACCCCCCTTGGCACTGCCTGATGCCCAGTGGCTGGCACTGCACAAGAGGCAACCCCTCCCTTACCCCTACCCTCTCTGGGGGGCCTTAAAACCTCTGTTCCCTCCAACGGGGCTGGGTGCCTGTTCTCCGTTAGTGGGGAGCAGTTCTCAACACTGCTGGAGGGAACTACTCCCAGTGGGGGAAGGGGGGGGATCGCTAGCGGAGCCAGAGAATACAGTCCCGGACCCACTGATCATATTGAAATGCTGATATCAGCATGATAATCAGCTCCACCCTGATTTCCAGTGCAGAGCTCGTCACGTTCAAAAACGAAGCCTGGGAGACGTGCGGATGCCCAGGCGCCCAGCGCGAATCTCACAAAATGGCCACTGCTGATGTCTCCCGGCCTGCTGTGCTACTCGAGCAATGCATCAGGCTGGGAGAATCCCGGACATTGTGTCCGATTTATAAGCGATCCTTTTACATGTAACATACAATTATTAAAATCTAAATGAAACATTATTCAATCCAGGATACAGCAGGAAATTAAGAGAAAGTTACAATTTTATAACAACAGTTTAAAGCACTCTAAACTAAACTGCGATTGTGACCAGAACCACTGCTTGTAAGGAGACAACATTTTCTGTTCAAGTTGTTGATTTTCTGTCCTTTCTTGTGAAAATTATGAATCATCGATGCTGAAGTAGATATTAGCGCAGCCAACTTGCTTCTCATGGCTCTTCAAAATAACCGTTGCAGAGTAGTAGCCATGTAAGATAAAGAATGGAATGGATGGACGTGGAAGATATTGCTTTTCTTTTGAGGAGCTGACAGATCCCTGAAATACAAATGTTTAGTGTGAGCATAAATTATTATTTTTTTGTCCAGCGATGCAGGCTGGTACAAATTTCAATGTTGGAATCGACCATAACTGTTTAATTTTAATTCATTTTAGCTATCCATGGTATTCATTTAATACCTATACTTTCAGCTGGTTAGCTCAGATGGCTGGATCGTAATGTGGAGTGACGCCAAAGGCGTGTGTTCAATTCCCAGACAAGCTGAGGTATATTCTTGAAGGCATTGCCTTCTCAACTTTGCCTCCTTGCCTTGACCCATGGTTGATGTGGAGTAGTACACCTCAAACTATATAACCAAACTAATGACCTTTAGGGAAGGAAATCTGCCGTCCTTACCTGGTCTGGCCCACATGTGACTTCAGAGCCACAACAATGTGGTTGGCTCTGAACTGCCCTCGGGCAACTAGGGATGAGTAATAAATGCTGGCCAGTGATGTCCATGTCCAATGAATGAATTTTTTAAAACTGCTTCCATTTTCTATGTTTCAAATGCCTATCTCTAAAGGAGAAAATTGCCATTGTTCCTTTGTGGACTACGGTTAATCACCAATTATCATTTTGATGCAACACTGAAACCAACAGAATGTAAATCCACTACAAGCCCGCAGCTTTGGTGGGGTTTCATAGATATTAGCACAGACAACACTCCACTGCACCAGCTCATTTTACGTAACAGGAAAAATTCTGATAAAAGTTCATTGACCAGAAACATTGGGCAGGATTTTATAACCTCACTTGTCCTAAAACTGTAAAATTCCACCCGAGGTCAATGGACTTTTCCATGGTTCGCCCCTCGCTTGCTCCAATTCCCATGGTAGGCGGGATGGTAAAATTCCAGTCACTGACTCTGTTTCCCTCTTCACCAATATTACCAGAGCTTCAGAGCATTTTCAGCGTTTTCTGCTTTTATTTAAGATTTCCAACATATACGATATTTTGCGTTTGTATTATTACAGCAGTGCTTTTTTTTTAGCCATTACCTTCGGTAGATCTTTCCTAATTACAATGTGCATTAGTTATTAATGGATCAATCAAGAATGAGTTCATTTGAGAAACCTGTACTATGGCCTAAAGGGGGACAAGGTGGTACGGTGGCGACATGGTTAGCACTGCTGCCTCACAGCGCCTGGGTTCGATTCCGACCTTGGGTGACTGTCTGTGTGGAACAAAGAACAAAGAATAAAGAAAATTACAGCACAGGAACAGGACCTTCGGCCCTCCAAGCCTGCACTGACCTTGCTGCCCGACTGAACTAAAACTCCTTACCCTTTAGGGGACCGTATCCCTCTATTCCCATCCTATTCATGTATTTGTCCAGATGCCCCTTAAAACTCACTATTGCATCTGCTTCCACTACCTCCCCCAGCAGCGAGTTCCAGGCACCCACCACCTTCTGTGTAAAAAACTTGCCTCATACATCTCCTTTAAACCTTGCCCCTCGCACCTTAAACCTATGCCCTCTAGTAATTGACTCTTCCACCCTGGGAAAAGCCTTCTGATTATCCACTCTGTCCATGCCCCTCATAACCTTGTGGACTTCTATCAGGTCGCCCCTCAACCTCCATCGTTCCAGTGAGAACAAACCAAGTTTCTCCAACCTCTCCTCATAGCTAATGCCCTCCATACCAGCCAACATCCTGGTAAATCTTTTCTGTACCCTCTCCAAAGCTTCCACATCCTTCTGGTAGTGTGGCGACCAGAATTGAACACTATATTCCAAGTGCGGCCTAACTAAGGTTCTATAAAGCTGCAACATGACTTGCCAATTTTTTAACTCAATGCCCTGGCCGATGAAGGCAAGCATGCTGTATGCCTTCTTGAATACCTTCTCCACCTGCATTGCCACATTCAGTGACCTGTGTACCTGTACACACAGATCCCTCTGCCTATCAATACTCTTCATGGTTCTGCCATTTACTGTATATTTCCTATCTTTATTAAACCTTCCAAAATGCATTACCTCACATTTGTCCGGATTAAACTCCATCTGCCATCTCTCCGCCCAAGCCTCCAACCGATCTATATTCTGCTGTATCCTCTGATGGTCCTCATCGCTATCCGCAAATCCAACAACCTTTGCGTCATCCGCAAACTTGAGGGTAGGTCTTATGAGGAAAGGTAGAGGGAGCTACGGCTGTTCTCTCTGGAGCGGAGGAGGTTGAGGGGAGACTTAATAGAGGTTTATAAAATGATGAAGGGGATAGATAGAGTGAACGTTCAAAGACTATTTCCTCGGGTGGATGGAGCTATTACAAGGGGGCATAACTATAGGGTTGATGGTGGGAGATATAGGAAGGATGTCCGAGGTAGGTTCTTTACTCAGAGTGGTTGGGGTGTGGAATGGACTGCCTGCAGTGATAGTGGAGTCAGACACTTTAGGAACATTTAAACGGTTATTGGATAGGCACATGGAGCACACCAGGATGAGAGGGAGTAGGATAGCTTGATCTTGGTTTCAGATAAAGCTCGGCACAACATCGTGGGCCGAAGGGCCTGTTCTGTGCTGTACTGTTCTATGTTCTATGTTCTAGTTACATTTTCTTCCAAAACATTTATATATATTACAAACTGCAAAGGTCCCAGCACTGATCCCCGAGGAACGCCACTTGTCACAGCCCCCCATTCAGAAATGCACCCTTCCATGCTACCCTCTGTCTTCTATGACCGAGCCAGTTCTATATCCACCTTGCCAGCTCACCTCTGATCCCATGTGACTACACCTTCTGCACCAGTCTGCCATGAGGGACCTTGTCAAAGGCCTTACTGAAGTCCATGTAGACAACATCCACTGCCCTACTCTCATCTGTTTGCACTTTCTCCCTGTGTCTGCGTGGGTTTCGTCCAGGGGCTCCAGTTTCCTCCCACAGTGCAAAGATGCGCAGGTCAGAAGGATTGGCCATACCAAGTTGTCCCTTAGTGTCGAACGATGTGCGGATTAGGTGGATTAGCCATGGGAAATGCATTGGATAACAGGGATGGAGAGACGTTGCAGACTCGATGGGCCAAATTGCCTCCTTCTGCCCTGAAGGGATTCTATGGTTTAATACTGACATGAGTGATCTTTAAATCTTTTGGATGTAGATCACGATATTTGTATAATGTAATCAGAAATATCAAACTTACTTTGTTGAAATGACATGGTGAAACGTTGCGCCACAGTTCACATGCATCAAAGTAACACTTCAATATATCAAGGCAGGGAATCTTCCACCAAAAGAAGAACTTCTTGTACAGTGTTATTTCACCCTAAGACAGGTAAAAATAAAAAGAGCAGAGGTTATTTCCACAATACTTATTTTCTCTTCTCAAACATAGTGTTGTGTAAAGTGGACAAAGCACACACTTATGTCTAGCTATAATAGGTCGTCACCAAGTTCAAAGAACAAAGAACAAAGAACAGTACAGCACAGGAAACAGGCCCTTCGGCCCTCCAAGCCTGTGCCGCTCCTTGGTCCAACTAGACCAATCGTTTGTATCCCTCCATTCCCAGGCTGCTCATGTGACTATCCAGGTAAGTCTGAAACGATGTCAGCGTGCCTGCCTCCACCACCCTACTTGGCAGCGCATTCCAGGCCCCCATCACCCTCTGTGTAAAAAACGTCCCTCTGATGTCTGAGTTATACTTCGCCCCTCTCAGCTTGAGCCCGTGACCCCTCGTGATCGTCACCTCCGACCTGGGAAAAAGCTTCCCACTGTTCACCCTATCTATACCCTTCATAAGCTTGTATACCTCTATTAGATCTCCCCTCATTCTCCGTCTTTCCAAGGAGAACAACCCCAGTCTACCCAATCTCTCCTCATAGCTAAGACCCTCCATACCAGGCAACATCCTGGTAAACCTTCTCTGCACTCTCTCCAATGCCTCCACGTCCGCTGGTAGTGCGGCGACCAGAACTGGACGCAGTACTCCAAATGTGGCCTAACCAGCGTTCTATACAGCTGCATCATCAGACTCCAGCTTTTATACTCTCTACCCCGTCCTATAAAGGCAAGCCTTCTTCACAACCTTCTCCCCCTGTGTTGCCACCTTCAAGGATTTGTGGACTTGCACACCTAGGTCCCTCTGTGTTTCTATACTCCTGATGACTCTGCCATTTATTGTATAACTCCTCCCTATATTATTTCTTCCAAAATGCATCACTTCGCATTTATCCGGATTAAACTCCACCTGCCACCTCTCCGCCCAATTTTCCAGCCTATCTATATCCTGCTGTATTGCCCGACAATGCTCTTCGCTATCCGCAATTTTCACACTGCAATGCACTATGAAATGAAGTAGGTTGAAATTATATCTCAGCTTTTCCTTGTGGTCTTCACAATGAAAGACATGGAATAGAATATTAGACATTTGAGTGCAGAGGAGGCCATTCTGCCTTTCCTCTATCATAGAAACATAGAACATAGAAAAATTACAGCACAATACAGGCCCTTCAGCCCACAAAGTTGTGCTGGACATGTCCCTACCTTAGCGATTACGAGGCTATAGAAACAAATCTTTTAGTATTTTTAATTATCAGCTGTTTATCTATTTGTCTGTCAAATATTACAATGTATTTAGTTTCCGTAATCATTTTTGGTGAAGAATTCTAAATGCTGAATTCCGATTAACTGAAAATGTTTCTTCTGACCTCTGCCCTCTCTGGCCCTTGATACTGATTTCCTCACCAATGGAAATAATCCTTCACCATTTACCCCCAGCAGGTCTTTTCCTCCTTTAGTTCTAAATTTTTGATCCTTTTAGGTCACTTAGAGGGAACTCTCAACTCACTGTGCCTCTGATAGCAAGGTAAGTTTTTATTACACTGCTGGAAAAACACGATGAATCATGGACAAGCAGTTCAAATATGTCAATATGACATTTGAAATAAAAATAAGGGCAGGAATACTGTACCAATAGAGCACCCAGGGTAACAAAAGATCAATTTTCCTTTTCATTGATTTTCTCTCCTGTAATTATAATAATATTGATAGCGACTTTCCCAGATTTCAGTGAACAACAGAGCACGACATCAAACCCTGGTTTCAAATTCAACCTTTTAAAATTAATTTTACTAAATAAAGAAGAACAAACAAGTTCAGGTGATTGCTTCTAACCCATTGAGATGCAAGTAATAAATAGTGCAATATAATGTGAAAGTGTTCTTTTGTACAGCACCTTATTCTTTCTGTTTTAATATTTTGACCAGGGTAAGCCCTGAGACAAGCCTCAGAAAGAATTTTGGGTGGATGTTAAGTTTGCTTTAATCTCATTCTATTAAGCTCGGTTAACCAAAGCAAATTGAACGCAGTTTCGGTAGGTTCTTTGGATTTTTATAAATTATATTTGATTTCAAAAGTCATGTCACAAAATCTGTATTTGCACAATAAAAGACCTGTTCTTCCTCTCAAACCGATCTATTGTGAACCAATCATATTGAAAGATTTTGTATTGTAAAATAAAAAGGACAAAATCTCCACTGGGGTTTCCTGATCTCTTGATATATATATTTTTAATTAATTGATGGGACATGGGTGTCACTGGCTGGCCAGCATTTATTGTCCATCCCTAATTGCCCGAGAGATGTTGAGAGCCAACCACATTGCTGTGGATCTGGAGTCACATTTAGGCCAGACCAGGTAACGATGGCAGATTGCTTTCCCTAAAGGACATTAGTGAACCAGACAGGTTTTTCCCGACAGTCGTTTCATGGTTAGCAGTAGATTCTTAATTCCAGATATTTTTTATTGAATTCAATTCCACTATCTGCTGTGGCAGGATTCGAACCATCGTCTCCAGAACATTAACTGAGTTTCTGGATTAATTGTCTAGCGATAATACCACTAGGCCAATGTCTCCCCTGTGGAGAAACAGCATAAATAGCTGTTTGCATTGTTCTACCGCTGAAATTACAATGGAAGACAGAGAGGTCCAAGGATAATTTCATAGTGTCTTTGATAACCTCAGAATGTTCCAAAGTATTTTATTTTGGCTGATGGTGAAATTCGAAGTCAATAAAAATCTGGAATTAATGATGACCATTGACTTAAAAGGCCACCTGGTTCACTCATGACATTTAGGGAAGGAAATATTCAGTCATCCTTGCCTGGTCCGTAATTCTGAAATGCCCTCTGAAATAGCACTGAAAGGGCAAAAAGGAATGAGTAATAAATGCTGAGCAAGCAAGCGGGGCCCACATCCCATCCCATCAATACAAAAAATATAGATAATAGGATTGCTCTCAGAAACAGCAATGTGATAATGACCCAATAGCCTTTTTTGATTTGATTTGATTTATTATTGTCACATGTATTAACATAGTGAAAAGTATTGTTTCTTGCACACTATACAGACAAAACATACCGTTCATGGCGAAGGAAATGAGAGAGTGCAGAATGTAGTGTTACAGTCATAGATAGGGTACAGAGAAAGATCAACTTAATGCAAGGTAAGTCCATTCAAAAGTCTGACAGCAGCAGGGAAGAAGCTATTCTTGAGTCGGTTGGTACGTGACCTCAGACTTTTGGATTTTTTTCCCGAAGGAAGAAGATGGAAGAGAGAATGTCCAGGGTGCATGGGAGCCTTAATAATGCTGGCTGCTTTGCTGAGGCAGCGGGAAGTGAAGACAGAGTCAATGGATGGGAGGCTGGTTTGCGTAATGGATTGGACTACATTCACGACCGTTTGTAGTTCCTTGTGGTCTTGAGCAGGAGCCATACCAAGCTGTGATACAAACGGAAAGATGCTTTCTATGGTGCATCTGTAAAAGTTGGAGAGAGTCGTAGCTGACATGCCAAATTTCCTTAGTCTTCTGAGACCGTAGAGACGTTGGTGGGCTTTCTTAACTATAGTGTCGGCATGGGGGGGGGGATCAGGACAGGTTATTGGTGATCTGGACACCTAAAAACTTGAAGCTCTCGACTCTTTCTACTTTGTCCCCGTTGATGTAGACAGGGGCATGTTCTCCTTTACGCTTCCTGAAGTCAATGACAATCTCCTTCGTTTTGTTGACATTGAGGGAGAGATTATTGTTGCCGCGCCAGTTCACCAGATTCTCTATCTCATTCCTGTACCCTGTCTCGTCATTGTTTGAGATCCGACCCACTACGGTGGTGTCATCAGCAAACTTAAAAATTGAATTGCGGTGACTTTGACTGGAGGGTTAAATATTTAAATATATGGGAAATCATTCTCCTGTTTTCTTTGTAATAGTGCCATCCTCCAGATAAATCTAACACTTAATCTGAAAGATGGTACTTCTAACTGTGTAGCTGTTATTCAGCACAGCTCTGGAATATCAGTCCAAATTATTGTGCTTAAGTCTCTTGAATTACCCTTGACAAAAGCTGACAAAGCAGATGTTTTAGGCAGTAAAAGCTGTATAGGGTGATCTTACCGGCTCATCCCATTGGTCAGTAGGTGTGGAGAGCCAGCAAGATCACAAGAGAGGCGAAAAATCAGCTTCATGTCCAGTTTCTCGCCTCTCGAGATACTACCAGCACTGTGAAGCCAGCGTGATGCGCAAGTCTGATTAGATTATTTAAATATTAATTTAAATATTATCAGTGAGCCCAGGATGGAATAGTCCGGGCTCACTTGCGTTAATGGCCCCGCTGGTGGAGGTCCTCATCGGTGAGGATCACATATGGCCCCCACCAACGGGGACCAGACGTGATGGCCTCACCAATGTGACCACAGGCCATTGTGGCCCTCGTTCAGGGGCAAGGAGGGCAGTGTCCTTTGGGCAGTGCCAGCCTGGCATTTCTAGCCTGGGACCCTGGCAGTGCCTGTCTGGCGCCCTGGCACTGCCCACCAGGCATCAGGCAATGCCAAGTGGCAGGACCCAAGGTCAGGGTGCAGGGCCTGAAGGGGAGGGTGGGTCTGAAAGGGGTGGGGCCTAAGGGGTGGGTGAAGGGCTGTGCACTCAGCAATCGGGCATCGCCAGCGTGGTGGTCATCTGGAGGGGAGAGCGGGGGTGGGGATCAGCCAGGAGGGGCGTGATCGAGGGGATGAGGCTGTGATGTATAGGGGAGTGGGGGATATCTCCCAGTGCATTAACTGTGTACTCTGGTAAACAGTTAGTGCACTGGGAAATTGTCGCATACACAATGGCATCATCTAGCAGTCAGCAGCCAGCTTCCCAACGAGAATAGGCACTCCCCTCACTGAATTACACTTTGTCTCATTTTTTTGCACTAAGTGGGATAAGATTGTGTCTGGGAGCTCACCCCCACAAAATGGGTGCATTTCGCTCCCAGTTTCACACTCGTTTGGCACCTAGAATTTTTTTGGTAAGATCCCACCTTTGTTTTTAAAAAGTGGGAAGGCCGAGATGAAGGACTAAGACAAGCAGCACAGGACGTTGCCATGGGGAATATTGTAGGAGGGAAGTGAAGGTAAATCAGGAAGCAATGAGGTGACGAGAAGCTTTAGGTTTAAATTGTAAGAGTAAAGTTTAAAAGAGTATTTATAAGGAAGGGACATGGCAGGTATTTGGAAAAAAAAGAGTACAAGAAACATTTCTCTTGTGTTTGATATCTCAGGATACACTTGTAGGACTTTGTTGCCTGTATGAGGTGGCGTATTTATGCTAAGACAAGCAATCCAAGATGATTCTCCTATCATAATTTAGAATAATTGAGTCAGTTATCCATTAATTTAAAAGAACTGCAGGACAGTTGACTTGACAATATAGATTGGATAAATATTTACTTACAGTCATTGATGAGAGGGACATATTGAAATAGACAGATCCGGTATGGGATATCTCTCCTGGTAGTCTAATAGGATTCGGTTTGACATTGATTTCCTTGAATTTAACAGGTTCATCGGCAGCACTGCAGTCTTCCCAGAAAAAACCATTTGACTAAAAAGATAAGGTCGATCATAAGTATTGATAAAATAATCAATCTGATTGTAATGCATGAGACTGCCAAAAGAATTGAACATGTCATTATTAAATTTCTTTCCTAAGATTTCGTAACAGTTTCTCACTGAAAGAAAAACAATCAAAAATGTTTAAAACATGCTAAGCAATACTTAGGTTTACACTACTTTTAATATCTGACAGATTACTGTTTTATCTTTAAATGTAGTTTTACACTTCGTACATAGAGGGTTAAGAAGATATGCATTCTGATAGGACATAGCACAGGTCCTGTATTATTTCAGTGGATGAAAACATACAGTTTAATTATTGCAAAATGCACAGAGTACTAATTACAGTCAGAACAAAGTACACATCATAAGCATTCCTTTAAAGGCAGGATACATTAGATATTCATTTAGGTTGGAAGAAGTTGAACTTACTCTCTAGACCAATAAGAACACAATTCACACTGTATGTGTTCCAGTCAGATGAAAACCTATTCTAAACATTTCCAACAGTCCTGAGTACGTTATTTGCACTGATGGGAGTATGAAAATGATTTTGAACTCTCAGAAGTTCTCATAATTCAGTCGCTGTCACTCATCTGCAAACATCCAGAAATGCATCTTCTGATTGCTACATGTATCGACGTCATAAATATTGTCTAAATGTCAAACATATTTGATAACGAAACTGGAGATATTCCAATCTCAAGGCTTTTGATAAATTCTGGTCTGAATCCTTAAAATCTAATTAGGAGTGCTGGCAATGAGGTTTCTGCTGCATCCTTAAAGGAAAGGTAAAGTATGACATATGGTCATACTTTATGAGCAGTTTCAATAGCATTTCAAGCTTGTTACCTGTTACAAAATGGTGAAGGCTTTCATACAATACTTAGATGTATTCAGAAATAGAACTATTATGAGACAAGATATGTAACAAAATGGGAAACTTGGAGAATGGTCTTCCCTGAGGCATGTTATATTCTTGCAAGAGTTGTCAATTACTGAATCACTTGTTCATTTTTCAGTTTAATATAATCAATGTCATGATTTGTATTTCCTTTCCAGAACTCTGCAACATAAGATTTCCATTCTTCCCAGGATCACTGATTGCTTTAAGATTGACTGAGTAGATCTCTGACTGGAGCTACAGGTTTACTCTAAAAACATCTTCACTGAGTATTCGGGAGATGAAACCTGTGTATTTTATGGAAGCAGAAGGTAGAATAGAATAGAATCCCTACGGTGCAGAAGTACGCCTTTTGGCCCATCGAGTCTGCACCAACAACAATCCCACCGACACCCTATCCCCATAACGGATGTATGTACCCTAATCCCCCTGACACTAAGGCACAATTTAGCATGGCCAATCAACCTGACCCACACATCTTTGGACCGTGGGAAGAAACCAGAGCACCCGGAGGAAACCCATGCAGACATCAGAAGAACATGCAAACTCCATACAGACAGTCAACAAGGCTGGAATAGAACCTGGGTCCCTGGCGCTATGGGACAGCAGTGGTAACCATTGTGTCATTGTGCGGATGGTCCAGCTCCCACTGCAAACAATGTTCCTTTGCAAAGTGTCACTTACATTTTTAATTCGTTGTGCATGCCCATTATAAACTGTCTCCATTCAAGAAATGACTTCTTAATCAGGGAAACAAATTTCAAAGTTCATTCCTCTGTTTCAGATAGAACACTTACACTTTGTTTAACAAAATACTCACAGTTCTCAATTGGTTGAGGAAGCAAGTGGCCAAGAACATAACACACAAGTGATGAGCCATCTTCTCTTTCAATTCTGATTTTGATGTGAAGAACACCAACATTTGTTTTATATATATGTGAGGAGTTGTTACTTAGGGTGTAACCAATAGCCATGGAGTAGATTTGTATATCCTGTTGAACATGATGCAGTCAATGTTAATTCAATGAGTTAATCAGTGTCTTCAATATAGTATTCATTTTTGCAGCAGTTAAAAATTTCCAATCTGTTAATGTTGTTCAACCAAACACTTGCTTGTAAACTTCTAAGTTGTTGTTTGTAATAAAGACCATGACATTTAATTAAGGAGCTCCTACTGTAACATTATGGGACATCAGTAGAAAACCCAGAGATAACAACATGGAAACAGAGAATATGATGAAATGGGGAAAAAGGGGGAATAAGACATAGTTTGTTGAATTCTTCAGGTGAGAACCATGTGATGTCAGTGTACCTTTAAGAATTTTTAAAAAAAAACATAATTTCCACAGCTCACAGCTTCAGTGATGTCATTGTTGCCGGGTTGACTACGATGAGTCCTTTTATTGCTACTTAAGATGTTTAAGTGGGGTGGTTGGTGTTTACTCTGGGATTAGTTTTACGATCCTGCATCATTAGGAGAGAAAAAAACTGGTTGGCAGGTCAGGTGACAAGAAAGCTTTTTCATTTTTAGTTCTAAGCTGCAGGTTTGAGTTTTAGTTTAGAAGGCAATGGACATCAGACTGAAAGCAATGTCCCTTCTCTCTTTCCCTAGTTTTGGGAAATCCTGCTGTTTAGCTGAAAGCCTTCCTGGAGTAGAAAATCTGTTGTTGAGGGGCTGGACCAAGAGTCTCGTTGGTGCTTTGGATAGCTGACTTATCTTCAGACTATTCTGAATCTCAAGAGCATTGGACTGCAGAATTCAACTAACGGCCTTGAGCCCAGTATCAAGTGAGTATTCATCTGTGCTGTGTTAAACTTGTGAAAAGGGTATTTGTTGTCTATGGGTTTTGGTTTTAGTTGGAACACAGTAGAGATATTCATTAAGAGTTATAGATTATAGTGATTATTTTGGTTTCTTGTTTGTAATTGATAAAAGTTCTTGCTAATTTTCTTATTATACATGCTAACTATATTCTTAAATAAACTTTGTTTGATAAAAGCTCTCTACTGGGTCATTTGAATCAGATCTGAAGTGAAGCATCTCATGCTTATCCTAGCCAAACTCAAGATGTAAAACTTATGATTCAGGTGGGCTTCATAAAACACGTTGGAGTTTATGACCTGAATCATAACAGCCAGGTCCAATAAAATAAGTTGCGAAGGGAAGTGAAGATGAAAATAATACTGGTAAAATGGGAATCTGAGAATAGAATTGCAATTCCCATAAATAATAACTCAAAAATCCTCTATCGCCATATAAATATTTAGCAGGTAGTAAGAGGTGGCGTGGGGCTGACTGGGCCAAAGTGGGAGATATACGTTTAGAAGCACAGGACAAGGGTTGAATACTTAATGAATACTTTGCATCGGTGTTTATTCTGGAGAAGGATGCTATCAAATTATTGGTAGAAGTAGAGATGATAGAGGTACCAGATGGGATGAAAATTGCTAGGCATGATGTACTGGAAAAGCTGGCTCAGTTTAGAACACAATATAGGAGCGGGAGTAGATGGTAGGTCCTAAAGAACCTGCTCCATCATTCAATATCATAACAAAGAACAAAGAACAATACAGCACAGGAACAGGCCCTTCGGCCCTCCAAGCCCGTGCTGCTCCCTGGTCCAAACTAGACCATTCTTTTGTATCCCTCCATTCCCACTCATCATGGCTGATCTTGATTCTAAGCATCACAAAAGTCTGAAAACTGGAGTATTTCATTCTGTTTTTTTCAGCGATCTACCCCATGCAATTTTCCCACACTCTGTCAATTATTTTGGCTGTTGGGAGTTTCACGCCAGTGGGGGCTGGGAGGGGGGAGTGGCAGGGGGGGAGCCGAAACTCACCGGCTGCAGACTGCTAGGCATGTGCCCTGATCTCCACCTCCCCCCCCCAACAAACATGCCCCCACTGACCCTCCCTACAGACACACCCTCACAGACCACCACACAGCCATAGACACCACCCACTTGTCACCCACCCCCCCATTAAGGCCTCCTGATCGCTGCCCTCTTGACCACAGGCCCCGACCCCCCCAATCGATGGCCACAACCCCCGATCGGCAGCCCGACCCCCGATCGCCACACCACCAGCCCCCACCCCTCGATGCAGAGTTCCTCCCTTCTCTCCCCTCCTACCTCCCCTCTCCCCTGTCTGGCTCTGCTCCATCTGGCTCCGTCTCATTGAGGCCCCGCCCCTCAGGAAACACACCGTTGGCATTGCCCGGTGTCCGGTGGGCACTGCCAGAGTGCCTGACTAGCAGTGCAAAGTGTCCCAGGCTAGCAGTGCCAGTCAGGCATTGCCCAAGGGGAACTGCCCGCCCCTGCCCCCAGCTACGTAAGGGACTTTAATGGCCTCCGGTCCCACTGGCAAGTCCATTACATTAAGCCCATTGGTGGGGACCATCTGTGATCCTTCCCAGTGAGGATCTCCACCAGGGTGATCAGAAAGCTAAGTGAGCCCAGACAACTGCACCTCGGGCACACTAATAGGATTTAAATGAGGTTAAGGGTGCAAGGTTGATTACGTCAGAAAAATGGCCTGGGAGGATCACAACCAGCCCGACACTGTGCGCGATTCCCATTTTTAGCCTCCCGCTGAAATTCCCTGTCAATTGACCAGCACAATGGGGCAGAAAGATCATGCCCAATGTCCTTTGCAATGCATAGAAGGGATGGCCAGCTGAGCCTGCAAGTTCAGCCACGTCCCACAGAGTAGCAAGTACCACACTGAACACGAACATAAATATTTATTAAAGAGTGAACACAAAAATAAAACATTGTTTCTTCAACTATAAAGTAAATGTCCCCAGCCCTCCTGTAACCATCAATTTGTGCCAACCTTGAGGTGTGCCAGTACACTTTGATCTCTGACTAAGCTAGTTGCAACAAATACCGATGATGCTCGTGAGAATAATATGAAACCAATGTATTCTGAAACATTTACATTTAAGTTTGAAAAACACCCATGTCATCTTTGTTTACTTAAAACGTCTGATGTCAATGGCAATGGAGTTGGGCAGGAGACTTTCGGTTGTGTTGCAGAGCCTCCCTGTTGTCAAGGAGGCTCTTTCATAGCCCAGCTGCCTGTTGCATTGCCAGCTGATGGCGGATTTCACCAATTAAAAACTTCCCTTGCCGTGTGTTTGCACATGTCTCCTCTGCCCTGCTCCTGTCACTTTAAATTTTAATTGTGATTGAGTGGGAGATGTCATCCACTTCTGATTCCACTTTTGGAATGGGCATGGAATAGATAAAATACCACCCTGTGTTCTGTCAGTAAAAATATGCACTGCTGACAACAATGGAATCCTGAAGGTAAGTCTCGGCTCCATGTCTTCAGCTGCCTAGGCCCTGATCTCTAGAATTCCCCCCAAAGCTCTCCACCTTTCAACTTCTCTCTCCAGGGTAGCTACACCTTTGGTTCAGATGGTTTGTCCACCATAAGCCACAGGCCCGTCTAAGTTCTGGGATCCGGTGCTGAATATGGTTCAAGTTCCCTTAACATTCAGCTAGATAATAATTTACTCCAATGTCAATCTTTACCTTCAGTCTTATGTTACTGCAAATTACATTGAGGGTGGTGAAGATCTCATCCTTTTCCGTGATGGTGTCAACATTCTTGCAATAGAGTGATGTTGGAGGCTCTGCATCTTCACCCTTTCGCTGAGCTCCAATTCATTCACCTTGCTGATGTTCCTACACATGGGAGATTGACACAGCTGCCATGTTGTTGATAGCAGAGGAGGGCTGCTGTGTTTTTGATCTGCAATACTTAACAAAACGATATCATCTCTCACGTTTGTTGCATTTTTTAACCTTATGTAAAACAAGTTGTTTGGAGGGTGCTGGCCACAGCAGTTGGAACGGGACGGCCCCTATACTGCGAATACTTTTGTTTCCCACCTAAAACCTCTGCTATTTTTGCTGATTATTTGTTTAACATGCAGATGCTAATGGCTCTTTGTCACATTACATCCTTCTCTCCCAGCAGCTGCTTGTGGATTAAATCACTGTGAATTCCACAAACGATTCGATCCCTGATTATTTCATCAGTGAGAGCTCAAACATACATTTCTTTGCCAATCTTTTCAGGGTATTTGTATAAGATTGTGTTGATTAATCTGCTCTTTGGTTTGTTGAATTGAATGCATGTCTATCGAGGATTATGATTTTAAGCTTTTTGAGATTATTTCAGTGTTCTCTTTTCCCTCCTCCATCTGGAAAACAACCAACTCAATCTTTTTGATGGCCTTGGTTTCAGTTAAGTTTAATAGAGAACAAGCCTGTACCTTTTCCGACTTGTCAGACAACGCAGCGGCGCGGTAAATGCAGCACTCCTCCTCAAACCTTTCCCATCTAACTGCAATATTTTCAGTAGTCGAGTGGGGCAATGCATCAAAGCCCTTACTGCCAACTCTTGATAAATGTGTTGTGTTCCCAAATTACTGAGAGCAAGGGCTTTCAACAAAGAGTATTTTATTCACTATCTCATCAGTTACTTCAACACCCGTAATCTACATGCGACTCTCACCAAAGGCAGGTGGACAAGCTGTTTATGCTATTTTGTCATCCAAGGGTGGGATAAAATGGGGGCAGGAGCAAAGGCAGGCTGAATTGATAGGTGTTATTGAGTGTTTGATGAGGGCTTAGACTTGAGAATTGTGAACATTTTCACAGCTTTCTTTGGAGGTTTGTGCATCATGTCTTTTCTTTAGTAGTTATGTCATCACCATGTCATGTGACTTCTTTAGTAGCCATGTCACCACGTTCTCATATGCACATGATCACTTGGACTATATGGGGGAACAAGAGTTCCCAGCACCTGAATACCTCAGTGTCCTGGACAGCCTGTTCAACTAAATTAATCAGGTGAACTTCTTATCTTGGTTCCAATTATTTTGATTTCACTATAAACAACTGGGTGTACAGTCACATGCAGATTTCCTTGCTTCAGTGAAATTTATTGGTAATAAGCATGAAATGTAATGATCAAAGAGAGAAATGGGATTTAAGGGCAGAATGTTACGCTGCCTGGGTGGGTGCATGCCTGACCCTTGAAATCACACAAGCTGACCTTGGGCACACATTGCAATGTCATCTCACACTCGTGTGATATTCCGGTTAGTGGGTGCAAGTGCGAATTGGGTGCACACCTGTCGATAACTGCAATCGACCTGGATTTTGTGCTGTCCTTGTTAATTTAAGGTCGACTCAGGGGCAACAAAGTTAGGTGGACAAGCCACTTATGCCATTTTGTCATCCAAGGTCGGGATAAAAGGGGACAGGAGCAAAGGCAGGCTGAGTTGGTAGGAGTTATTGAATGTTTGGTAAGGGTCAAGACTAGAGTATTGTGAATGTTTCCACAGCTTTCTTTGGAGGTTTGTGCATCATGACTTTTCAGGACATTTCAATCTTGTGACATGTCTCTGTGATTTCCAACCCTTTGGCACCCTCAGTGCACGGATCAGCCCCAGTTGCCTCTCTGCTGATGGATCTTATCTATTCAGTCGGGAGCATTTAGGAGGAAGACAGGGACAAAGAGAGAGAGGAGACCAGGTGGTCTTAGGCATCCTCAAAGGAGAGGCACAGGCACAGCGTGTTCAGGGCCAGCAGGAACAACAAGGAGTATTGTCTCCCAGAAGTTGCCACTACCCAGCCGCCAGGGTGTACCGGTAGTAATGCCACTACCTAGACATGACAGAGGTCCAGTGCTGCAGGAGGCTCCAGCTTTCAAGGGAAGCTGTTACTTCCATATGCCAGACGATTGGGCCGGAGGTAGCCTCCAAGTGTATGGGTGGGCACTCAATGGCCATGGCTCTCAAGAGCACTGTCATACTTATGTTTCTGGATCTTCCCAGGGCTCAGTGGGTGATCTTTGCTGAGTTTCCAACCAGTTTCACACAGCTGTGTCAAGATGGTGACTGGCGTTCTGTTCAGGCAGAATTCACCCATTTTAGGATGGATCAGGTCAGCCAGGCTGAGCAGGCCAGATGCTTTGTTGCAATTGCAGGGTTCTCCCACATTCAGAGTGCCATTGATCGCACCCATGTGGCCATCAAGGACCCAGCTGGACAGTAGTGAAACTTTGTCAATCAGTAGGGCTTTCACTCCATGATTGTTCAAATCACTTGTGGCCACAAGACCCAGAGTCTACAGGTTTGTGTGAGATACCGTAGAAGTTCCCATTGTGCCTCTATATTATGGGACATTCACAAGTTCCAAGACTCACGCCCCCAGCTCGCTTTGACAGATGATTGCTGAGTGACAAAGCATATCTACTGAAAAGATGGCTGATGGTGCCACTCAGGCACCTGAGGGCAGAGGCAGAGGAGAGATTAAACTTTCGCCATGAGTCCACAAAGGCTGCAGTGCAGAGGACAATAGGTCTGCTGAAAATGAAGTTCCGATGTCAGCTGCCACCTCTACCCAGGCCTTCTTGGTTCGGCGGCATGGCATCCTCCTTCCATCGCACGGCATGAGGATATATCTCCCTCCTGGATGTCACTGACTCCACAAGGGCGCACAGCAACTCATCAGATCTGGGGGCTTGTTGTCCACTTGAAGTGCCCATCCACTTACAGTGTCTCCCGGTTGCTGCCACGATGCAGACTTCTCTCTGCCTCCTCCAAAGTCTTCAGTAGGCTCAGTAAGAGTTTTAACAACATCAGGTTAAAGTCCAACAGGTTTATTTGGTAGCAAATGCCATTAGCTTTCGGAGCGCTGCTCCTTCGTCAGATGGAGTGGATATAGAAACATAGAAACATAGAAAAACTACAGCACAAACAGGTCCTTCGGCCCACAAGTTGTGCCGAACACATCCCTACCTTCTAGACCTACCTATAACCCTCCATCCTATTAAGCTCCATGTATTCATCCAGGAGTTTCTTAAAAGACCCTATTGAGTTCGCCTGACTGCAGCCGATTCCACTCGCCCACCACCCTCTGTGTGAAAAACCTACCCCTAACATCTCCCCTGTACCTAGCCCCCAGCACCTTAAACCTGTGTCCTCTCGTAGCAGCCATTTCCACCCTGGGAAAAAGCCTCTGAGAGTCCACCCGATCTATGCCTCTGAACATCTTATACACCTCTATTAGGTCTCCTCTCATCCTTCATCTCTCCAAGGAGAAAAGACCGAGCTCCCTCAGCCTATCCTCATAAGGCATGCCAACCAATCCAGGCAACATCCTTGTAAATCTCCTCTGCACCCTTTCAATCTTTTCCACATCCTTCCTATAGTGAGGTGACCAGAACTGAGCACAGTATCTGCCACTCCATATATCCACTCCACCTGACGAAGAAGCAGCGCTCCGAAAGCTAATGGCATTTGCTACCAAATAAACCTGTTGGACTTTAACCTGGTGTTGTTAAAACTCTTAATGTGTTTACCCCAGTCCATCTGGGGTAAACACATCTCCACTTCAGTAGGCTCAGGCAGCCACCTTTAAATTTGATGCTGGGCTATCATTGGACCGGGTGCCCATCCCGCTCCGCTCCTGCTGGCCTCACTGATCAATTCTGAGACATTTCATGCTGGCCGACATGTAAGTGGCCAGCCAGTGTAATATTGCATTTAGTGTTTCGTGTGGGTCCTGAAAATATGGCTGCTTCTGGTCCCGCTCACCATACGAGCATGTTGTCTGTAAAACCCTCGCGTAAGGGTGAGAAACCCACTGGGTTATTATGAAGTGTGGTGTTTAATTAAAGACTTGATTCAGCATGTTGTTATGACAGCATACCTGTCGACTGTGGTGTTTAAATTAGCAAGATGTAAAAAGTTTCTTTATTAGTGTCACAAGTAAGACTTACATTAACACTGCAATGAAGTTACTGTGAAATTCCCCGAGTCGCCACACTCCGGTGCCTGTTCGGGTACACTGAAGGAGAATTTAGCATAGCCCAGGCACCTAATTAGCACGTCTTTTGGACTGTGGGAAGAAACCAGAGCACCCAGAGGAAACCCATGCAGACATGGGGAGAACACGCAGACTCCGCACAGACAGTGACCCAAGCCGGGAATCAAACCCAGGTCCATGGTGCTGTGAGGCAGCAGTGCTAACCACTGTGCCACCGTGCTGCCCCAAGAAAGCAGCCCAACTACTCGGAAACAAATGAATGAAATTTCCTAATCCTCAGGAGAAGGGATTGGGAACAAAATTAGATAATGACAGCATTGTTGCCAGATGCAGACTCGTTAGACTCTAACTAGTCAGGCACTAACTACCTGATGGGTAGCTGATTAAGCTTTAAGTTCCCCACTTAGTCATAATTTTACAACAGCCTTTCAGCTCATTGTGTCTGTGCAAGCCATCAGAACCTATCTGTTCTAATCCCATTTTCCAGCATTTGGTCCGTAGCCTTGTATGCTATGGCTTTTCAAGTGTTCATGTAAATTCTTCTTAAATGTCATGATGGTTCCTGCCTCTACTACTCTTTCAAGCAGTGAAATCTCCTGCCCCTCACCTTAAATCCATGCCCCCTTTTACTAGTAGGAAAAGTTTCTTCCTATCT
Source organism: Mustelus asterias (assembly GCF_964213995.1). NCBI lineage: Eukaryota > Metazoa > Chordata > Chondrichthyes > Carcharhiniformes > Triakidae > Mustelus > Mustelus asterias. Next base: position 17,586,061 of record NC_135816.1, read on the forward strand.
ACCCTATACCATCTAACACAAAGGTTCATGAATGGATATGATCTTTTGCTATGCCACCTTGCTTGCTTGTTTTAATCCTACGCACTTGAGCATAAATTAATCATAGAATCCTACAGTGCAGAAGGAGGCCATTCGGCCCATCAAGTCTGCACCAACCACAATCCCACCCAGGTCCAATCCCCGTAACCCCACACATTTATCCTAGCTAGTTCCCCCCTGATGCTAAGGGGCAATTGAGAATGGCCAATCTACCTAACCCGCACATCTTTGAAGAGGCAATTATGAAAAATATAATTGATTTGATTTAATTGTCACATGTACTGGGTGAAAAGTATTATGTATTATATTTGCATGCCATTATGCTTCATTTGCATACCCCCCCCCCCCTTCCCCCCAACATCCCCTCCCTCATCTCCCCAACCATTTTAGTGCAATGGAAAATTGGATGGGTGCAAAGATATGATGTTAAAGGAGCCTTGCCCCCACCAGATCAAATAATAATTGGGCAAAACTTATAGGAAATTTCAGGCCTGTGATTCTTTAATGTGTGCTGTACCAAATATATGTCTATCACAGTGTATCAAAAATTGGTGCTGTGTTATCATTATTTCCACAGATTAAAAATTGTAGGAACTTTTTAATTAAAACCTTAATTGCTATATTGTCTTCAATATCAAGGCCATCATTCAGGATTGCAACTTTCTTCTTTTATTCTTCTGCTCCTGGCAGAATGCTTTGGCATTATAAATAACATCCTTTGACCTAATTTTGAACTTGTCATTTTTTAGGTTACAATTATATTTAAACATTTCTCTCATGAATTTTTCTTTCTGAACTTTGAACAGTGGTTTCTGTTTCTTAGTTATTCCACAATAGATTCTAAGTGTGTTTGATGTTTTTTAGGAGCATGTGGAAATTTCCTCCGCTGTCTCATTATGGTCAGGGGAAATTAAAGATATATTTCTGAATGTGTGAGCTGCTGCCAAACCCAGATTTACTTCCTGGAGTCAGTATTCACTTTGCAACTGAGCCAAGCTCACCACTAAAACAAACATTAGAAATGAAAATATAGAACACTTTACCCACCTATTGCTCTTTCATTACATGTGATCCGGGGACTGATCAATTTGGTCAATTTGTGCATCAGACACTAATACCCTATGAATTAAAATCAACAGTCTGGTGATTTTTCACTCTAGTCGGGCTGGCAGCAATGACAATATTTCCCCAATTTTGATGGCTATGGTGCCTTTGTCATGTCAAAGATTTTCTCTTTGCAACTGAACCATAACATTGTTTATGAGGAATGGCTTCAGAATACGTAACCTTTCCAGAGCATTTCTGACTGTCCAAAGGAGGGCAATAAAAGACCCAAAAATTAGGCCAAGGTCCAGATACGCTGAGTATCAGACCCTGATACTCTGATACCACTTTCTGAGTGGCTCTGTTTGGGGGTGAATTTCTCTTTATCCCAAACTTTGTCCCTGTGCAATATAAATATAAGATTTCTGTTTCTTTCAATACAATAAACTAACAAATGTTAGTGCTGGAAAAATGAAACATTTCCAACTTTTTGGCAATAAGCTGGACCTCATTTTAGGTCAAGCCTAGTTAGATGCAGTATAAAGTCTTACCTGTGCCTGCACAACAACATCCCTCATATTCAATCTCAGAAAGACTATGAGCGAAATTCTTCCAGTTAGGGACTAACGGCAGGATTTTCTGGGTGCACTTGCCCTGAAACTGCCCCCCGCCCACAATGATTCCTGTGGTGGGCAGGATGGGAAAATTTCCCCCTAGGTGTCATGGTGGGGGCATATTTTCCAGCCCTGACCTCATTAGTTATGCATCCAGATATTTTACACTGTATTCAGTAGTGGGACAGGCCTAGAAGGCACATAGTCTATCACTGTGTCTAGCTTCCATATTAAAAAGGCGCCCAACATCACTGATCTACTATTAAAGTAGGTGGACCTCCTAGCAATGAAGATAGATTTCCAGGGGCACTCTGAGACCGGAAGATGGACCACCTGAGAATGAAGATGACTTTCCAGAAACATTCTTGAGACTGGACTCCCTCCAAGACACCTAATCTGGAAGGTCCACCTGCAGATGCATCCCCGACACATTGCTGTAGCGTTCCAGGCTCCAGGGATGCAGGTAGCCTCCATCCTGAATTCCAGAGGCAGTCCCAGGCATTATTCAGTTGAGTCCTAATGTCTGCATGCCACATTGTTCTGGCATATTTTCTGGCATATTTTCCTACTGGCATTGCAGAGAATCTGGCATGGTGGAAGGGTGTTCCAGCTGCATACCATTACATGAACAGGATGCAAATTAGGTTCACGCCAACCTCTAGTGGGTTTTCCATTTGCCATGGTGGGCACAAACAGATTTTCTGTTGTATGTTCACGCCAGCATGGAACTGGTTTCTGGGCATCCTGCCATATTCTCCCCCAATGCCTGCCATCAACTCCACTGGCGGAGACTTGGGAGAATTCCACCCTATGCCTGTTTTCCCAACATTGCTCATGCCAATTATCCTGGAATCTCCCTGGCTGAGGACGGCAATTTAAGCGAGAGCTTGTGCTGTGCTGTGGGAACATAATCATAAGGGACTGGGATTTAGATTGCTCAAATTAATTTCTTGATGGTCCCTCACTGTGAACAGACAGAAGAAGTTTCATTCCACCAGCCAGAGATGGATTCGGAGCAAGGTCCAGAGTAGGGTTGCCAGTTCTGGTTTGACATATTGCTGAATGTTCAAATATGTGATATTTAGTCACATTGTATGTGATCATACAACATTGATCATCTGATCCTTAATCACGCGACATTTGCTGACTTGTTCATTTGCTATCTGCAAATGTTGCATTGAGTCCTCAGTTGAGTGAGTAGCACCAAGCCCAGAACAAATATTTCACTTTCTATTGTAGAGTGGAACAACACCTATAAATCAAAGGGAGGTGAAGAATAGAAAGGCTTAAAGATGAGTACTGTTTATATAAAACTACTTCTGTGATGTTTCTACAGGCTCGACTACAATGAGAAACACAAAGTAAATATTACTGACTCAACAAAGTATTATTGCTGTGAGTAACATCTAACTGAAGTTTACGTACATTTTGACTTTTTTACAATGTGCTGCAAATTATAAAATTAATGTATAAGACCAGAACCAAACCTAATTCAGTTTATACCCAAGTGCTTAATTTTAGACAGAGGGTGATGGGTGCCTGGAACTCGCTGCCGGGGGAGGGGGGGTGGAAGCAGATATGATAGGGACTTTTAAGAGGCGTCTTGATAAATATATGAATCGGATGGGAATAGAGGGATATGGTCCCCGGAAGGGTAGGGGGTTTTAGTTCAGTCGGGCAGCATGGTCGGTGCAGGCTTGGAGGGCCGAAGGGCCTGCTCCTGTGCTGTAATTTTCTTTGTTCTCTTTGTTCTTTGCTGAAGTTCAGCTCCAGGGAGGTGAATCTCAGTCCTCAGAGAGAAGCATCAAAGCTGCCTAACTGCAGTAATCAAATGCACTGTACCTGTACAACAGCACACATCATCAGCTCATATGAACTCTCCCTCAGTTTAGTTTTTATGTTGCTCCCTCTCTCCACCCCCACCTTGCCTCCCCATCTCCACCACCCCCCCCCCCCCCCCACTCCGCCCCCCACCTCTATTTCTCTCTTCCTCTCCCCTCGTTTGAGTTTGAACTGAATTTTAACTTTAAAAATTGGCTGAGTGGTGGGGGAACAGAAGATGTTCAAAGTTTGAAAAATCTGTTTCCTGACCCAAACCTGCCTCCAACCCACCCAGTTCCAACTTTAACCAACTAATAAAAGCAAATTACTGCGGATGCTGGAATCTGAAACCGAAAGAGAAAACGCTGGAAAATCCCAGCAGGTCTGGCAGCATCTGTAAGAAGAGACAACAGCTTTGACAAAGGGTCAGCTGGACTCGAAACGTCAGCTCTTTTCTCTCCTTACAGATGCTGTCAGACCTGCTGAGATTTTCCAACATTCTCTCTTTTGGTTCCAACTTTAACCGAAGCTGGACAGGCAACCAACCCGATCCAAAGAGACAAACTGGAACCTTAGATTGTCATTGAGCCAAAAGAGGATTTAACACTGGTGAAAGATGTGCAGATTGTGAAGTAAGTGAGGAAACAGAATCAGGTGTTAATTCGAGGGGAAACAAGAGGTTCCTTGGAGAAGATGGAGTGAGACCGTTCAGTTTGTAGGCCATAAAAAGGAAAGCATGCCAAGGCATTAGCCTGCCAGAACAAGGAAAAGCACACCAAGTGCCATTTTGAAATGTCTCCCGTGTGGCGGGAACAAACTGCACAAGTGAGACGAATGTCCAGCAGGGGGAGCTGAGTGCCACAACTGTGGAAAAATAGGCCACTAATAGTGCTACAACTGTCGCTCAAAAACACTGACAGCCTGTAAAGAGGGGGGAAATCTTAAAACAGAGCCACATACAAGGAGTAGTAGAACTACAGGAAGTGGGATTAAACTTCTTGGAAGAGATAAATTACATTGGAAACAAATATTAGAGTGTTAAACTCAAAGTGGATGGACAGCCCACAGAGTTTAAATTAGACACATAAGCAGGGATTACAATTTGATCAGGTGAAGTCAAATGGCTCAAACAGATTACGTTGCAACTCTCACCGATGAAATTATAGAATACAGTTCATTTTATTACTGGACCTAGGGGACTATGTTAGAAGTGAAAGGTCAGTTAAGCTGCAATATAAAGATCAAGATATCCTCAAACCTCTCTATATCATTCAAAATCAACTAAGCAGAAAGGCACGTCTGAAACTGAAAGTCATTTGTAAGGTGGACAAAGCTGCTGGTGATAATTACAACACTGCATTTTAAAATGATTTCCTAAAATGATTTTACAGCCCTAACGAAATTAATGGCCAAGTATCCCATCACCCCAGGAGCTGATGTTAAACCAATTTGTCTCGTCACTCTGAGGAAAGTCTCTCACCTACTCTTGGACAAAGTCAAGGGTGAAATTGAAATGATGCAGCACTGAGGGGTTATCTTATTGGGTTATCACACCAACAAAACAGTGTTCGGATATATTTACAGTCCTAAAGCCAAACGGCTATATGAGAATTTGCATGGATTTAACTCAACTACACAAATCATTGGGACATGAGATCCACCTAAGGACCTCAGCAAAGGAGAGCCTTGTCAAACTAGCTAAGAGTACTTTTTTTTACCAAATTGGATGAAAACAGTGCACTTTTGTAGTTGTCTCCAGACAAAGGATCCAGATTACTGACCACATTTATAAAGCTATTCAATTATTATTGTTTCAATATAGTGTTTTTTGGAATCATGTCCGCTCCATAATTTTCCCAGTGACTAATATCAAACACTTTAGAAGACATGGAAGGAATAATATACTATTTGGACACATATATGGCTTCATGAGAGAAGAGTATGATTGCAGTCATAGTCATAGAGGTTTGCAGCATGGAAACAGGCCCCTCGGCCCAACTTGTCCGTGCCGCCTTTTTTTTAAACCCCTAAGCTAATCCCAATTGCCCACATTTGGCCCGTATCCCTCTATACCCATCTTACCCATGTAACTATCTAAATGCTTTTTCAAAGACAAAATTGTACCCGCCTCTACTACTACCTCTGGCAGCTTGTTCCAGATACTCACCACCCTCTGTGTGAAAAAAATGCCCCTCTGGACACTTTTGTATCTCTCCCCTCTCACCTTAAACCTTTGCCCTCTAGTTTTAGAATCCCCTACCTTTGGGAAAAGATATTGACTATCTAGCTGATCTATGCCCCTCATTATTTTATAGACCTCGATAAGTTCACTCCTCCAGAGAAAAAAGTCCCAGTCTATCCAGCCTCTCCTGAGAGTCTTACAGAATACAGGCCTAACACTAAATGAAAAATGAAAGTTTGTCAAACACGTGATCATGTTTCCAGGTCACATAGTAAATTCACTGGAATCACAGATGATCTACAAAATAAGAATGATATATCAAACTTTGAATGGACCTACCTTGCATTAAGTTGATCTTTCTCCACATCCTAGCTATGACTGTAACACTATATTCTCCACTTTATTGTTTCCTTCTCGATGAATGCTATGCTTTTTATAGTGCGCAAGGAACAATACTTTTCATTGTATGCTAATACAAGTGACAATAATAAATCAAATTAAATTAAAATCAAAGACTTCCTACAACCCAGGAACATAATTGAGCTTCAAAGGTTCCTCAGGATGGTCAACCAAGTGGGCAAGTTCCTATCGAATTTAGCAGAGGTCAACGGACCCTTGAGACAGCTTTTGAGACATGGTCTATATTCCAGTGGTGCTGGAAAGTAGACCAACATTTGAAAGGATTGAACAACTTCTAATCTCTTCTAGTTACTCTGTCAAAGCTGAAACAAAAATAGCAATAAAAGTGAAAGTCTTTCTGAAATAATTTTGTAAGTTTTTCTGACAGAGCTGGAACACATCCTAGGCACAGGACCCCATGCTGGCCGGTGGTTTTGGGGCTCCAATCAGAACTTGACAGTTCTGAATTTGCTGATAGACTCAAGAAATAAAAATGCACCTACCAGCAACCAATGCAGAGTGAAATCATAGAAACACAAAAAATAGGATCAGGAGGAGGCCATTTGGCCCTTTGAGCCTGTTCCACCACTCATTATGATCATGGTTGTTCATCCAACTCAATAGCCTGATCCCACCTTCTCTCCACATCCTTTGATCCCCTTTGCCGCAAGAACAATATCTAACACCTTGAAAACATACAGGGTGGAATTTCCTGGCCATTCACACAGGCAGGATTCTTTGGTGTCACTGCAGTGAACAGAGGTTTGGCTGAGTGCCAAATTCTCCATCCTCATTTGCAGCGACAGTGGGGCGTGAACAGCTGGTAAGATCACTCCCACAATGTTTTGGCCTCAACTGCTTTCTGTGGTAGCAAGTTCCACAAGCTCACCACTCCCTGGGCGAAGAAGTTTCTCCTCATCTCAGTCCTAGAAGTCCCATATCCTTAGACTACGACTCCTGTTTCTGGACACCTCTACCATCGGGAAAATTCTTCCTGCATCTACCCTATCTCATCCTGTTAGAATTGTATAGTTTCTATGAGATCCCCCCCCCCTCTCATTCTTCTAAACTCTTCTAAACACTCTTTTACCTGCCATTCTACCCGCTCACCCACCCACCTGCTACCCTGCCCCTCACCCACTTACTGACATATCTTATACTCATAGACAGTGGCACCGTGGTTAGCACTGCTGTCTCACAGTGCCAAGGATCTGAGTTCAATTCCAGCCTTGGGTAAATGTCACTTTAGAGTTTGCACATTCTCCCCATGTCTGCATGGGTTTCTTCTAGGTGCTCCAATTTCCTCCCACAGTCCAAAGATGTGCAGGTTAGGTGGATTTGCCATGCTAAGTTGCCCTTCATGTTTCAAAATGTGTAGATTAGGGGGAATTAGTGAGGTAAATTGAGTGAGGTTACGGGGTTAGGGTGGACCTGGGTAAGATGCTCTGTACTGCACTGTACTGCAATGTAGGGATTCTATGATAATTTGTCGCTTAGTGTCCCAAGACATATAGGTTAGGGGAATTAGCGGGGTAAATATGTGGGGTTATGGGATAGAGCCTGGGTAAGATGCCCTGTCGGAGAGTCAGTGCAGACTCAATGGGCTAAATAGCCACATTCTGTTCTATAGGGTTTCTATTTTTTTTTTATATAGAAACCCTACAGTGCAGAAGGAGGCCATTCGGCCCATCGAGTCTGCACCGACCACAATCCCACCCAGGCCCTACCCCACATATTTACCCGCTAATCCCTGTAACCTACGCATCAGGACTCTAAGGGGCAATCTTTTTAACCTGGCCAATCAACCTAACCCTATTCTATGAAACATATAAAAACAGAAAGTGTTGACTAAACTCAGCAGGTCTAGCAGCATCTATGGAGAAAGAAACAGAATTAAAATTTCAAGTCCAAATGAATCTTCTTCAGAGCTGATGAAGGTAGAAATGTGATGCATCATACAGTGGGAGAAAGGGTGGAGACTATGGAGTAGAATAGAAGGTTAGGGGTAGGCTGGAGCTAAGAAGCAATTGATAATTGTGTATTGGACACAAAAAGTGAGAGTGGTTTGGCTTCCCCCAATTATCCTTCGCTATGATGAAGGATTCCCAGAATTGGTATACTCACATTTGTGAGGAAATCTGCTTCAGAAGTCCGGGCAATAAATGTGGATCTTCAGTGCACATTAAGTAAGTAAGAGCAGAATGGCAATCCGAAAGTGATTGTACTTCCATGGAAGATTCGACCCAGTGTAGTATTTTCCCCTGATAGTTCAAATTATTTTTAATAATGGAATTATATACAGGAAGGCGTGAAAACAGTACTGTTAGATGTTATGTAAGGAGTATGTTTAAGTTTAAGTTCATTTATTAGTGTCACAAGTAGGCTTACATTAACAATGCAATGAAGTTAACGTGAAAATCCCCTAATTGCCAAACTACGGTGTCTGTTCGGGTACACTGAGGGTGAATTTAGCATAGCCAATGCACCTAATCAGCACATCTTTTGGACTGTGGGCGGAAACCGGAGCATCTGGAGGAAACCCATGCAGACACAGGGAGAATGTGCAGACTCCACACAGATAGTGACCCAAGCTGGGAATCAAACTGGGGTCCCTGGCACTGTGAGGCAGCAGTGCTAACCACTGTGCCGCCATGCGCGTATATGTTGCCATACAGAGAACATCTTCAAAGAAATTAACCAGGGAATGTAATATCATGCTCCAACAGAAAGTTAAAAAATAGGTATCGCCTTTCACAATCTCAGAACATCCCAAAGCCCTTTACCTCCAACAATAAGTGAGGAGTACATGGACTTCTCTTGTCAGTTAGATTATGACCATATGACCATCCACCTCTGCCACTTCCCTCCCTTCCACTCACCCATTGGGTCAAATGGTTTCTAAAATTATTCACTTCCTGCCCGAGCCCTACTCATAGCATATTACCTGGACTGGAGCATTTTAATTATGTGGAAAGATTAAATAGGTTGGGATTGTTTTCTTTAATACAGAGGAAACTGAGGGGAGATCTAACTGGTGATCTACGAGTGGCCTAGATAAAGTGGATAAGCAGCCCTATGCCTTTTGGTTGAGAGGTCATAACTGGGGGTGTGGATTTAGGGTGAGGTAGGAGGTTTAGAGGGGATTCATCAAGCTCTGATTGATGGAGGCCAGCCAGCAGGCAACTCAGCCAGTGAGAGAGCCTGCACATTTCCGAAGGTCATCGAGCAGAGGTGAGGTGCGAGTGCTGAGGGCGGCGGCGGTCATTGAGGGGAGCAACAGGGCAACTTGACAAGGCCAACATGGCTGAGGGGGCCTGGGCAATGAGCCGAGGATCAGGTGAGGAGGCCAGATTGCCAGGCAGGCAGCCAGTGAGCCAGCAGAGCAATGAAGTCATTGAGTAAGCAGGAGGAAATTGAACCCCAGGGCTGGGGCAGGAGGAGATTGAACCCAGGGCTGGGGGCGGGGAGTGGGGGTGGGGGGGGGGGGGTGGGGGGGGGGCAAAAAAGCCTGCTCTTTCAGAAAATTCATTTGTTAAAATCAAGAAAGATCAGTCAATATGAAGCAACACTATCAACCTGGCAGTCAAAAGCACAGAAAATTGAAGGTGAAGCAAGAGGTCAAAGTTGGGCAAAAGGACAGTTTGTCATTTTATTTTAGTAAGTTTGAAGTATTGAGCAGTGCACAAACTGCACAGTCATCCTCAGCAAAAGTATGGGTGAATTATCTAATGACTTTGAGTTGCTGATTTCTACACATACCACATGGTGGCACAATGGTTCGCACTGCTGCCTCATAGCACCAGGGACCCAGGTTTGATTCCCCAACTTGGGTCACTATCTGTTCGGAGTCTGCAAGTCCCCCTCGTGTCTGCGTGGGTTTCCTCCAGGTTCTCTAGTTTCCTCCCACAGTCTGAAAGACATCCTGGTTAGGTGCATTAGCCATGCTAAATTCTCCCTCAGCGTACCCGAACAGGTGCTGGAATTTGAATTGACTTATTATTGTCACATCTTTTAGTATACGGTGAAAAGTATTGTTCTCTGCATGCTATACAGACAAAGTATACTGTTCATAGAAAGGGAAGGACAGGGTGCAGAATGTAGCATTGTTAGAGAGTTTATATGAGTTATTGTTTTAAAAGCGTAGAATGAAAGTAAACGATAGAATTAGAAGGTATGCTGGGTACAGCTCGCAAGAAGTCGCCATGTCCAGTGCCAGCTAGGAGAATGGATAATGGAGTGTGGCAAATAGGGAATTTTCACAATAACTTCATTGCAGTGTTAATGTAAGAGCCTAATTGTGACACTCATAAATAAACTAAACCAAGAAGAAGAAGAAGTTGGTTCTGAAATGGGAATGGAACTACAAGATTTTGCTGATTCTTCTGCTGCTGAAGTGAGGGAACAAACCTACCCTGAAGACATTGCCTTATGGGCAAAATCTGTTCCACTAGGTATGGTAGGATATTTCATACTTAATAAACCAGAAAACATAGGTAATATGGAAAATTTGAAAAAAGAGTTTGAGATTGGAGGCCAGAAGCAGGTTAGAAGTCTTCATAAGTCCCACTTTCTGAGGGTGAAGAGAAATGGTATGACAGAAACTAGAATCATATGATAGAATCCTTACAGTGCAGAAGAGGCCATTCAGCTCATCGAGCCTGCATCAACCCTCTGAAAGAGCATCCCATTCAGGCGCATTCCCCTACCCTAACCCCATAAACTCTCCATTGATTATGACCAATCCACCTAATCGGCATTGGATCTATGGAATGGAAGAGCAGGCTCGAAGGATCAAATGGCCTATTGCTTCTATTTTCTATGTTTCACTGTCAACCTCTGAAGTGTGTGGTTGCCCTCCAGCTGTTATTCCTGATACAACTGTTATTCCTGATACACCCAATATAGTCCCACTCAGTCCCGGATGCATCTTTTTGTGCAGCTCAAGATCTTATTGTTCTTTTTTTTATTCATTTGTGGGACATGGGCATCGCTGGCTGGCCAGTATTTATTGCCCATTCCTTGTTGCCCTTGAGAAAGTGGTGGTGAGTTGCCTTGTTGAATCGCTGCAGTCCATGTACTGTGGGTTGACCCACAATGCTGTTAGGAGGGGGATTCCAGGATTTTGACCCAGCAACTGAAAAGGAACAGCGATATATTTCCAAGTTAGGATGGTGAGTGGCTTGGAGGGGAACTTGTAGGTGGTGGTGTTCCCATGTATCTGGTGTCCTTGTCCTTCTAGATGGAAGTGGTCGTGGGTTTGGAAGGTGCTGTCTAAGGATCTTTGGTAACTTGCTGCAGTGCATCTTGTAGACAGTACTCACCGCTGCTATTGAGTGTCGGTGGTGGAGGGAGTGGATGTTTGTGAATGTGGTGCCAATCAAGCGGGTTGCTTTGTCCTGGATGGTGTCGAGCTTCTTGAGTGCTGTTGGAGCAGCACCCATCCAGGCAAGTTCCTGTTCCAAAACCACCCTCTGCATCGCTCTGACCATTCCCACAGAACAACTCAGAAACTAGCTTTGCAAGAGAGAATGATCCCTTCTTTGTATACAAGAGAAGTTGAAGACAGGAGACATTACAAATGCATTCTTAGATTTCAGATGTGTTGCTGTAGTAAACTATAAGGAATCTAGGAGGAAATGAAGTAGTTGAAATGGTATCCCTCCTTCCTGTCAATCAACCCAGGCGTACTAGGGGAATGGCTCCCAGTAGAAAGATGGCAACAAGCGTGTAAGCATCGCAATTGTGTTCTCAATAAAAGTTAAGTTTACCTGCATTCAACCTGCTCCTCCCTTAAGTAATTAGACTGAACTTTCCAAATATTCACATCTGATCTTTACAAACTGTCATTGGCATAATATTCAGCTCCACTGGGCAGAACATGTCATTTGTTTTCCTGACACCAGATGCATGAAGCAACTGCTTTAACTCGGAACCCAGTTGCATCAAGAAACTCCCAGAGGACAGCATAATAACTTTGGGATGTTCTCAAAGTATCCATGAGAGGTCAAACATTCCTCCCAACTTGTGACCTGACCTGTGACCAACCACAATAGAGAAGGGTCATCTGGAATTGGCACTGAAGACATTGAGGGATTTCACCAGCAACATAAAGAGCTGAAGTTGAGGCGAGGGAGTAAGCACACAAACATTCAAACAGCTAATCTGCCCCACCTTCAAGCACCACCTGCCCGCTTGTGACAGAGTTTGCAGATCACGCTCTGAACACATCGAACCAGAGTGGGAACAGGTCACCCTCGATCCTGAGGGATTGTCTAAGAAGATCATACTTCACAGTTAATGGAAATTCCTTCCCTCTAGCGAGTCCAAAAAGGAGTAAAGTAAAGTTTAGTCACAAGTAAGGCTTACATTAACACTGCAATGAAGCTACTGTGAAATTCCCTGAGTCACCACACCTCAATGCACCTAACCAGCACATCTTTCAGAATGTGGGAAGAAACCAGAGCACCCAGAGGAAACCCATGCAGACATAGGGAGAACATGCAAACTTCACACAGTGACCCAAGCCAGGAATCGAACCCAGGTCCATGGTGTTGTGAGACAGCAGTGCTAACCATTGTGCCACCTCATTGTCTTGTACTTTCAGCGGTCTTCTGAGCAAAGATTGTGAAGAGCTCCCTCTGCTGACAATTTGTTGTTTAAAATTTAAATTATCTAAATTATCTACCACATGATTGCATAATTGTGATGAGATAACTTGTGATTAACATAGAAGAGATTTTGAGATCTATTTATTGTCTTACACAAGAAAAAAACAGCATCTACATTTTGTTTGCATAACAAGTAATGAAGAGGATTTTATTCGTATGATAAAACTCAGGTGAAGGATATCATATCAAGTCTGGAATATGACCAATTTTGCAGCAGGCGTTCAAGAGACTAGAAGTAGCAACTTGATGATACCAGGTTTAGAATAAATGCAAAAATACTGCAGATGCTGGAAATCTGAAATAAAAACAAAAATACTGGTCTATCAGCATATGTGGATAGAGAAACAGAGTTAACATTTCCAGTCCAATAATACCCGACGGTGCTCTGGTTTCCTCCCACAGTCCAAAGATGTGCAGGTTAGGTGGATTGACCATGCTAAATTGCCCCTTAGTGTCCAAAGTTGTGAAGGTTAGGTCACAGTAGCACGGCGGCACGGTAGCACAGTGGTTAGCACTGCTGCTTCACAGATCCAGGATCCCGGGTTCGATTCCTGGCTCGGGTCACTGTCTGTGTGGAGTTTGCACATTCTCTTCGTGTCTGCGTGGGTTTCCTCCGGGTGCTCCGGTTTCCTCCCACAGTCCAAAGATGTGCGGGTTAGGTTAATTGGCCAGGTTAAAAATTGCCCCTTAGAGTCCTGGGATGTGTGGATTAGCGGGTAAATATGTGGGGGTAGGGCCTGGGTGGGATTGTGGTCGGTGCAGACTCGATGGGCCGAATGGCCTCCTTCTGCACTGTAGGGTTTCTATGATCAATTGGCCATGTTAAAAGTGCAGGATTTCGGGGATAGGGCGGAGGGGTGAGCCTGGGTAAGATGTTCTTTTGGAGAGTTGGTATAGACACGATGGGCCGAATGGCCTCTTTCTGCACTGTTGGGATTCTATGATTCTAATATGAATTGGACCAGTTTAAGAAGCCTGATCAATTGTAGAAGGAATGGCTGATTAATGCAGGTGAAGAGCTCCACTGTTTTGACAACTTGAGAAAGAATGCGTTAGTGTAGGAAATTAATTTCAACATGGCAAGGTTGTGAGGAGGGGGTATACATTGCATACAAGTCTCCTCCTCAACTTTGCCTATTTGACTATTTGGTGTCACACAATTCAGAAATTCTGAAAGTAAAAGAATCCACTTCAACAAATCTGATGCTGCTTCAATTCATTTTACGTAGGTTTTATAGAGAAAGTAAGATCAACACAAGGAAGCACCTGAATTCTGTTCATCAGCATGGCATTGACCTTGTAGTTCCTGTTGGTCAGCCAGTATGTTCGTTCCACAGAGGGTACATAAACAACTTATTTCTGGCAGAGAATAGCCACCACTTAGACCAGGAGGAAAACATCAACTTGTTAACCGAAGGCCAATAATAAATCTACTTTCCATCATTCTAATTCAAGGTGCCATCTGCACTGTAGAACCTTATATAACATTAATCACTAATAAGCAAAAATAAATTCCCCCAGTCGCCCATCTAACTACAAATGATCCCAGTCATGATCTGAAGCTCCAAAATGAACAAAGCCACGAGACCTAGTCAATGCTGATCAAATATGTTTGCTAAATCCTTCCGTATTGTTCGTGATTGATGCACCATCAATTACGAGGACTCCAGCGAGTGAGTGAAAATAACAGGCTTTTAATCGCAAAGAATTGGAACACACCCTTGTAGCTAACCTGGCCCAGACTGAGGCAGGGAGGAGGAACCGTCACCTTTATACCTCGTTCAGGTGGAAAGGGAGGAGTCTCAGGTGAAAAGGGAGGAGTCTTGGGCCAGGTGCAGCAGGGGTGTGTCCAGGCATACAACATGTAATTACAGTGGGTCACCACAGTGATAACACAAAAACTTGAAAGACTTGTTTGACAACTAGTGTCAGATATAGTTTCAAAGCATTCATCTTAAGACTACATACAGTACGGCAGATGCAGTTCCTACCTCTTAAAACCTACTTCCTTAAAAAGGTTGTGGGTGCTGCATTTCCAAGCCTGTTCATGTTACCTCACCTTGAACGTAGTCAAAGATTCTTAACAAGTTAAGGTTATCATGTGTGACCATTTGATGTCCTGCTACATTGTATATGTGAGTCAGCTGTGAAGTATTATTTCTAACAGCTTCATGATGTGTTGACACACACTGCTGAAATCAAAGCCTCTAGGAACTTACAAACATTTATTAACTATATACAGAGATAGACAAGCAAGGGATTCTTTCCAGAACCATCTCTCTGCACTCTGGACACATGATCTGACATCACTGATGATGAATATTGGCTATTAGAATAATAGCTATTAGCCCTTTGTATTACATTTCCCCCTCAAGTCTTTAACTTTACCCATTAAATATTTAATATCCTACTCTCCTCAAAGTCACTGTCACCATCCTTGAGTCATAGGAAAAAGCTGGTGACTTGACTGTTCTGCTAAATCATAGTCTAGTCTTCTTTGAAGGAGGCCTAGGATCATAGTCTTCCTCTGGAGAGACATGTGAACCAGTATGGGTTGGTCTGGTTATCTTCTCAGTTGTCCAGGTAGCCAACCCAGTCCTGTAAAGGCCATCTGCCGGAGGATACCAGTGCAAGACTGGTCCATCTGAGGATATCATGGTCAGTGTATACAAGGTAGGGGGAGGCGATGACGTAGTGGTATTATTGCTAGACTATTAATCCAGAAACTCAGCTAATGTTCAGGGGACCTGGGTTCGAATCCCGCCACGGCAGATAGTGGAATTTGAATTAAATAAAAAATATCTGGAATTAAGGATCGACTGATGACCATTAATCCATTGTTGATTGTCAGAAAAATCCATCTGATTCACTAATGTTCTTTCTGGAAGGAAATCTGCCATCCTTATCTGGTCTGTCCTACATGTGACTCCAGAGCCACAGCAAAGTGGTTGACTCTCAACTGCCCTCAGGCAACTAGGAATGGGCAATAAATGCTGGCCAGCCAGTGACGCCCATGTCCCATGAGTGAATAAAAAAAAATGGACCAGCTCAATCTAGGCCAATTCAGTTCTGGTCTCGGACCCAGACAGACCCCACTGGTGAGAATGTTGGTGGATCCTGTGCTTTGTGGCACTGGTTTGCACGATGGTATATCTTTTTCCCCCACACTTTTCTATTTCTGTTGCATTGGGACATAGCGGAAGAATATATGGCAGACCTGGGAGCTGTGTGCGTAATCTTGTACCCATTAAGGATTTTGATGCAACCAGACCATTTTGCAATGGCATAGACTGGCAACTCAGTTCCCTGCTGCCATCAGACCTTTGAACAGACCTATCATATATTAAGCTGATCTTTCTCTACACCCTAGCAATGGCTACAACACTATATTCAGCACCCTCTCCTTTCTTTCTCCCCTATGTGTTCTATGAATGGTATGTTTTGTCTGCATAGTGTGCAAGAAACAATACTTTTCACTGTGTCTCAATACATGCGACAATAATAAATCAAATCAGTAAGGTTAAGTTGGTGTCATTCTTCTTCAATAAAGATTTGACAGCACTTACCTGTCATTCAGCCTTTCCTTTAGCCTGTGGGTACCTGGGCGAACTCTTGATGTGGATGAAGCTGTATGTCTCACTGAAGCATTTCAAACAGTTCTTGACAAACTGTGAGCCATTGTCAAAGACAACTAAATCAGGGGTGCTATCAGGGTTGTAGTAAAGATTCCCTTGAGTGTGGCAATAACCGCTGCTGATTTGGGCCAGCGTAACCATTTGACCTCTATCCATCGAGAGTAATAGTCCACAACGATAAGAAAGGTTTTATCTTTGAAGACAAAAAGGCGCTCCCGTAGTTGGGATGGGAAGGAGAACATCATCAGCAGTTTTTTGATTTCATTTGATTTATTATTGTCACATGTATTAACATACAGTGAAAAGTATTGTTTCTTGCGCGCTATATAGACAAAGCATACCATTCATAGAGAAGAAAACGAGAGTGCAGAATGTAGTGTTACAGTCATAGCTAGGGTGTAGAGAAAGATCAACTTAATGCAAGGTAAGTCCATTCAAGAGTCTGACAGCAGCAGGGAAGAAGCTGTTCTTGAGTCGGTTGGTACATGACCTCAGACTTTTGTATCTTTTTCCTGACGGAAGAAGGTGGAAGAGAGAATGTCCG
The DNA here is from genome assembly GCF_964213995.1 of Mustelus asterias. Lineage (NCBI taxonomy): Eukaryota > Metazoa > Chordata > Chondrichthyes > Carcharhiniformes > Triakidae > Mustelus > Mustelus asterias. The sequence goes on from NC_135816.1 coordinate 17,603,007, forward strand.
GGGTGCGTGGGGGTCCTTAATTATGCTGGCTGCTTTGCCGAGGCAGCGGGACAGAGTCAATGGATGGGAAGCTGGTTTGCGTGATGGATTGGGCTACATTCACGACATTCATTGTGATTTTGTCTATGGATGGCACAAGAAATACAATTGAATATCATGACTTCAGTAGCTTTTGAGATATCTGACTAGCAGATTGAATTGCAAGCCCTGGTCCTGCACTTGGTGGTACACAGTTGTCTTGGTGTCATTGTTGGAGAATGCCTAGTCTGAGGACCCTGGGAATGACAATTCCGTCATCATAGACTAACAAGTCATCCATAACATTAAGGCGATGATGATGTTCTCGACTCTGGGCGGTCACTAGGAGGAACTTGAGGGACAAGGAGATGCAGGACTCCCATTCTCAACAAAGTGCACATCGTTCTGTGTTGGCTTTCTCACAAGGATGTAGGTTTGCTGTTTACCTTGGATATATTGTGCAGTGGCATCAAACCTCGTGAGCCATAAGCCTAAACTTTAAATTCAGGGTGGTATCTTCACTAACCTTTTACAGTTAAGCAGGGTGACTAATCACTTACGGTCTAGTTGGATAGTTAACTTGAATCCCACAACATAATCCAAAACTTTTACCTCATGGATCACGGAGCCGAATGATAGATAGCTGGAGATGCCCAAGGTTCATCACTGTAAAGCCTATATTTCTCCAACCAAATGATTCTGCTGGGAAAATGCATGATGCTTCCATGAGAGAATGCAGTAAGTGTCAAGGTGTTGGTAAAAAGTATTGAAAAAGCGTACATGCCCATTCATTTTTACCAGGAGCACGTGGTGTGCAGCTTTATGTCAGGACTGGTGACCATGGGAGTCATTCCCAGTTTGCCTGTGGAAGTGGTCAACCTGCTATTCGACAATGACCTGGTGATATCAAAAGCTATAATATTTCCACCATCAGAGAAGCCGAGTGAGGTGTGGAGGTCTGGAGAATGTTCAGACACACAACAGCAGCAATAGAACCAGTGAGAGTTGGAGTAGCTAAGATAGAGCAGCTTGAATTTTAAAAGGGCAAGGTTAGGTCAGTCGAGTTAAAGGAAGTCCCGGAAGGACCAGCAGAATTTAAAACAAAGAAAATGACCCGGAAATTGGATTGGTAGGTACATTTTTCTCAGATTTAAATAGCGCCCAGGAAGTTTCCAAACAGACCACAAAAGAGGAAGGGTGATGCCCCACTTAGTTGAAGAACAGCAGAGGAGTGCCTCAGGAGCTGAATATCCATCTGAGGGCAGTAGTGTTCAAGAGCCAATGGTGTGGAGATGCCGACGTTGGACTGGGGTAGGCACAGTAAGAGGTCTCACAACACCAGGTTAAAGTCCAACAGGTTTATTTGGAATCACGAGCTTTCGGAGCGTTGCTCCTTCATCACCTGATGAAGTTTGTGATTCCAAATAAACCTGTTGAACTTGAGACCTCTTAAACAGCCCATTTCCCAAGACAAAAAAGAAAGAGTAGGTAACCTAAGCAAAGCAGGCAAGACTTGTGGAGGTCACAAGGAAAATAGCAGTGAAATTCATGCAGGTTTACTGCTGATAAGCAAGATGAAACAGAATAAATTTTAAACCTCAACCAGAACTGTGTTGATGGATTATTCACTAAAAATGAACTCTCATTCAATCAGAATCCCTAGAGGTGGAAATTCAGGCCACTAACCTCTCGATAATAAGATTTATAAAAGTGCCTGAGTTTGAGTGAATAAATTCTTGGGTTGGAGGTGGGCAGGAAAGAGTTAAGCCTGACAACAGCAGTTCAGTCCCACAATCAAACAAATTTACATACTGAAAGTATTTGTGAGAAGCAGCACGAAGACAGGGCAAGGGAGAAGCAGAGAACTTACCTGCAGGTATCACAACACAGCTTGGCTTTTATTAACAATCTGGAAGCTAACCACTAGTTAAACCCACTAACCTCCTTTGATATGGAGTTATAGCAAAGGACAGGCACAGGGTTACTGATAAGATTGTGTTGAGAGTATCACAAAAGATAAAGAGACTTCAGAAGCATGATAACAGTGTAATCTTTCAAGTGAATGTAACCAACCACGTGAAAAAGAACAAACGAAAACATTGAATGTGAGTAGGTTATCCAGGGCCTAACATAGCTACAGTTAGAATTGATGGGATAATCTAGACCAGAGCTGAGAGAATGAATGGGAATGAATGTTTGTTATTTTATATACCTTGTAATGAAATGAGGGTGTATCTCATTTCCTTCCTCATGAGAGGACGGTGTCAAAATAATGGGTGAGTGAGATCTACCTATAACTGCACAGTTGACCAAAAATAAAACCCAAATTGAACGGTCTTCTATGAATCACCTGATGTCTGAAATTATAAATTGACCATTTCTGGAAAGTTACGATGTGAATTGCACTGCTCACATGTTGCTCACACTTGGGGTGTCAAGGTCTGGTTCAAAAATAATCTTTTGAATGGAGGGCATTAAAATTTCAAAACTCCTATTCTTTAATCAGCTGTAATACTGTCAAGACAATGGGAACTGCTAACCAGTCAGATACCCAACATACATTCAAAACCCCATGTTGGGGGTGAAATAACCTCATTTCCTGTTGTGCTCTTTAAATATATCAACAGTTTCTGAGATGAAAGATCAAAAATGTGATTAGCTGTCTGACAATAATGAGTTCAAGACTTGTTAATCAAATTCCTTCTTGGAATATACAGATAGGTGGTTTATGAATTGGTTTTGCCAAATCAAAAACAGGGAGGGAAAAAGAAATCAGTAATCTAGAAACACTGCTGACGGGAGCAGTAAGGAATCCCTCTCTCTGAAGCTAAGATTAATCCCAACAAGGTGCAGTCATCTGAATTTAAGTTTAACTTCAATATTTTAAAGGAAACTAACTAACTTCAAACAGACACAACATTCAACAATCTATGTCTCCAGGACATGCAAAGGACTTAATCTTACATTCTTTTAACTTATTTGGACTCTGACTTTTCTGACTTCTCAGATGTGTGCGTTTGTGAGTGTGTCATTATGCTGTTAATTATATTTCTCTGGTTTAGTAACTAATAAAATTACTTTGACTCAAAATATCTTTTGATCGGTTCCTTAAAAAGTACATATATTTGGATCAGAAAAGGCATTTACAGGGAAAATAAATGTTAAAAATGTTTGTTGTGGCCAACTGAGGGGGCCAGATAAAAATCTATTGATTTTTACATGATTAATCCACCAGCAAAATTTTGAAAATATGCTCAACTCTCTCTGCTGACTACAATTATTTCACTTCCTTTCTCAATGCCTTGTGTACTATTTGCGAATTGCAAGGACTTGTATAATACACGTACAACACAGAGAGGCCCTTCGGCCCATTACATCTGTGCCAGCCATAGTGCACATATCCTAATCCCATTTTCCAGGACTTGGTCCATAGCCTTGTATGCTATGGTGTTTCAAGTGCTCATCTAAATGTTTCTCAAATGTTGTGAGGGTTCCTGCCTCTACCACCCTTTCAAGCAGTGAGTTCCAAATTTCCATCGCCCTCTGGGTGAAAATATTTTTCCTCAAATCCCCTCTAAATCTCCTGCCCCTTGCCTTAAAGCTATGTTCCCTAGTTATTGACCCTGCTACTAAGGGGAAAGGTTATTTGCGATATACCCTATATATGTCCTCATAATTTTGTACACCTTGATCATGTCCCCCTCAGCCTTTTCTGCTCTAAGGAAAAACTCCAACCTAGCCAACCTCTCTTCAGCCCTAGCAACAGCCGGGTGAATCTCCTCTGCATCCTCTCGAGTCCAATCATATCATTCGTATAGCATGGTGACCAGAACTGCAAACAGTACTCCAGCTGTGGCCTAATAAGTATTTTACATAGCTCCATCGTAATCTTCCTACTCTTATATGCCTCGGCTAATAACGGCAAGTATCTCATATGCCTTCTTAACCACCTTATCAACCTGCCTTCAGAGACCTATGGAGTGCACTTCAAGGTCCCTCTGATCCTCTGTACTTCCTAGCATCCTACTGTTCATTGTGTATTCTCTTGCCTTGTTAGTCCTCCCAAAATGCATCACCTCACACTTTTCAAGGTTAAATTCCATTTGCCACTGTTCTGCCCATCTGATCAACACATCTATATTGCTCTGTAATCTAAGGCTTTTCTCCTTGCTATTTACCACACCGCCAATTTTTGTGTCATCTGCAAAGTTACTGATCATACCCTTCACATTCCTATCTAGATCTTTAATGTACACTACGTACAGTAAGGGACCCAGCATCGATCCCTGCGGTACACCGCTGGACATATGCTTCCAGTCACAGAAACAATCTTTGACAAACATGCTCTGCCTCCTGTCACTAAGTAAGAAGTCACACAACACCAGGTTAAAGTCCAACAGGTTTATTTGGTAGCAAAAGCCACTCGCTTTCGGAGTGCTGCTCCTTCGTCAGGTAAGTGGGAGTGTTCACAAGCAGGGCATATAAAGACACAAACTCAATTTACAAAATAATGGTTGGAATGCGAGTCTTTACAGGTAATCAAGTCTTAAAGGTACAGACAGTGTGAGTGGAGAGAGCGTTAAGCACAGGTTAAAGAGATGTGTATTGTCTCCAGGCAGGACAGTTGAGATTTTGCAAGCCCAGGCAAGTCATGGGGGTTACAGATAGTGTGACATGAACTCAAGATCCCAGCTGAGGCCGTCCTCGTGTGCGGAACTTGGCTATCAGTCTCTGCTCAGTGACTCTGCGTTGTCGTGTGTCATGAAGGCCGCCTTGCAGAACGCTTACCCGAAGATCAGAGGCTGAATGCCCCTGACTGCTGAAGTGTTCCCCAACAGGAAGAGAACATTCTTGCCTGGTGATTGTCGAGCGGTGTTCATTCATCCGTTGTCGTAGCGTCTGCATGATCTCCCCAATGTACCATGCCTCGGGACATCCTTTCCTGCAGCGTATCAGGTAGACAACGTTGGCCGAGTTGCAAGAGTATGTACTGTGTACCTGGTGGATGGTGTTCTCACGTGAGATGATGGCATCCATGTCAATGATTCGGCACGTCTTGCAGCGATTGCTGTGGCAGGGTTGTGTGGTGTCGTGGTCACTGTTCTCCTGAAGGCTGGGTAGTTTGCTGCTTTTGTGTGGCTTTTGCTACCAAATAAACCTGTTGGACTTTAACCTGGTGTTGTTAAACTTCTTACTGTGTTTACCCCAGTCCAACGCCGGCATCTCCACATCATAGTTTGCTGCGGACAACGGTCTGTTTGAGGTTGCGCGGTTGTTTGAAGGCAAGAAGTGGGGGTGTGGGGATGGCCTTGGTGAGATGTTTGTCTTCATCAATGACGTGTTGAAGGCTCTGGAGAAGATGTCGTAGCTTCTCCGCTCCGGGGAAATACTGGACGACGAAGGGTACTCTGTCCGCCGTGTCCTATGTTTGTCTTCTGAGGAGGTCGGTGCGGCCCACATCATTCCTGTCACTAAGCCAATTTTGGATGCAATTTGCCAAATTGCCCTGGATCACATGGGCTCTTACTTTCTCGATCAGTCTCCCATCCAGGACCTTGACAAAGCCTTACTGAAGTCTATGTACACAACATCAACTGTACTGCCCTTATCTACCTAGTCACCTCCTCAAAAAATTCAAAGTTGATCTCCCCTTGACAAAGCCATGCTGACTAACCTGGATTAATCCTTGCCTCTCTGTCCATCAGAACTTATTTTCCTTTAATTTCCCTACCAGTGATGCTAGACTCATGTGATTACCTGTTTTTTTTTCCTACTTCTCTTTTAAATAATGGCACCATGTTAGTTGTCCTCCAGTCCTCTGGCACTCTCCTGTAGCCAGACAGTATTTAAAAATTAACATCAGAGTCCCAACAATCTCCTCCCTTGCATCACAGAGTAGCCGAGGGTACATTGCATCTGGGCCTGGGGATTAATCCACTTTTAATCTTGCTAAAACTATAACACTTCCTTCCTCTCAATGCTAATCATGTCAATTATGTTGCAGTTCCCCTCGTTTTCTGTACCTATATTGTCCTTCTCCATAGTGAACACATGCAAATTACTCATTTACTACCTCACCTATGTCTTTCGGCTCCACATGCAGGTTGCCACTTTGGTCCCTACTCTTTCCCTGGTTCCCCTCTTGCCTTAATGTACTTATAAAGTAACTTGAGATTTTCCTTTATTCTGCCTGCCAGTGTTTTTTTCATGCCCCCTCTTTGCTTTCCTAATTTATTTTTTAAGTAATCCCCTGCACTTTCTATATTGCTCTAAGGCATTCACTGTTTTCAGCCCCCAATATCTACCATAAGTCTTCCTTTTTTTTTCCCCAGCCAATCCTGTATTTCCCGAGATCCACGGTTCTCTGGAATTTTTGGTCCCATCCTTTGGATGGCTTTGTATTTTCTCTATTTCCTTTTTGAATATCTCGCATTGCTCTGATGTGGATTTTCCTACAAGTAGCTGTTCCCAGTCAACTTTGGCTCGATCCTGTTTTGTCATATTAAAATTGGCCTTCCACCAATTCAGAAACTTTATTTCCAATCCGTTTTGCTCCAAATTCCTAAATACACTCAATCACTCAGGCTGTGCTCTCTCCCAACTGCTCATGCACAGATCTGATGTTTGCAAACTTATTTCATTGCATGCAGTTTTATACATGAATTTAAATTATGGAACAATTTTGCATTGTCATTATAAGATTGCATTCTGAAAAGGGAAAGAAAAGTTTTTCTTTTTGCTTTTGGTTCTCGAAAAATGCTTGTTACGTAACACAATTCCTCAGTGATTTTGAACAGTGCGTGGTTATTGTAAAGTTGAAGTGGTTGATAACCACTGTCCTACATGACACTGAACCTTAACAAGAAAAATATTGTTGACCACAATTTCCGTGCAGAAACTACTAAGAGGGCAGCAAAACACAGCAGGAGAGCAGAGCAGTGTAGAAACAATGGCAATAACAAAGCAACAAAGAATAGTGGGAGACAGGCGCAGTAGCAAGAGGCAGGAATATATCACAAAGTGACATCACAGAACAAGGAGTTATACACCGGTATGCATTTAATATTAATTTCAACTCAATTAAATTAAATCATTATTTAAACAAAATAAGATCAATTAATTGGCATAAAGGTAAAGCAAATGTATCATATAATTACAGTGTTGAATTTAGTAAGCTTTTGTAAAGTGAAAAGGTGGGTAAATGTACCCTTGACCAATTTGCAGTAACCCTTTTTAACTCAGTTGTGTTACACAATGAGATAAAGGGGACAAGAATCAGGTGAAGGTTCAACACAACTTTATTGAACACTTTATCGAAGAGAAACAATATTCAATTCCTTCATAGGACTCTAAAAAAGTCTCTAGTCTCAGATCTACACTAGCTATCTACTTATAACGTGCTCCTGAGGATTTGCTACACCCTATCACTATATTTGAGCTGTTTGTCGAAAAGACTGGTATAACCCATTCAGGCTGTTCCTTGGTCTTTGAGTGTTGGCTAATGTTTCAGGGTTTGCAGTCATTGATTTCAGCTTCCCCTTTTGCCTAGGGCTGGTTCTGGACTTCAGGTCCTCTCATTGGGGTGGTCTTCTGTGTCTGATCAGTCTGATAATGCTCGCCATGAGGTACAAGGAGCTGGAGATGCTCTGCTACTCGGCTGCCAGTCAAAGGTGCTCACTAGAGACACAGTTGAAGAAAGTGAAAAATGACAGAGAGCGGGAAAGAGGCTTCAGGTTGCCCTCTTCGTGCTCTTCTCGAAGATTCTGAGGCCTATGTCCAATCCTTGTCACATTATGCCTCTGGCCTCCTACTGACCTGAGTGCCACCAAGTCTGTGTAGCATTGTCTTAACAAAGCCGGTTTACTGGAGGTAAAAACAGTAGTTCATTCTGAAATAATGTGATTGTTAGCACCTGGCCAGGCAGTTCCAGGCCCGTCTAGTTTCAATGGGAAGTTGAATGTCCAAGGCCCGGCTGCAGGAAAACTGTCTGTTCCAGCTCTGCAGTTTTCAAATTGCTGAGTCTGGCAAAATTCAGACTTGGCTTCCACATTTTGAGTTTTTAACCATGCTCATGAAAAATATCAATATTTCTGTATCAATCTGGAAGTCATGAACACCTGATCACAAAGTAAATCTAAAAATAAAGTTAAAGTCAAACCAATAGTAACACTAAAGAATTCTGAAGTTTTCAGCAAATTAAAATCTTCAGGCCTGTCAAGACCTTCCCGGATGTTGAATGATTTTCTTATAAGAAGACGTTGAGTAGGTTGGGCCTGTCCTCTGGAGTTTATAAGAATGATAGGCGACCTAATTCAGGTATATAGGATTCTCAGGGGGATTGACATGGGAGATGCTGACGGGTTGTTTCCCCTGTGAGACAGTACAGGACAAGGGGGCGTACTCTCAGAGTAAGGGATTACCAATTGAAGTCAGAGATGAGGAGGTATTTCTTCTTTCACAGTAGTGAATCAGTGGAATTCTTTACCACAATGGACTGTAGAGGCTGGGTCATTAAGTGTGTTCAACCGTGAGATGGACAGATTTTTAAAACCCTCCCCTTGTCCCCTCCTCCCATCCCGGCCCCTGCCCCCCTGCTCCCCCTCCCTCTTCTCCTCTTCTCCCCCTCCCCCCTCCCTCCCTCCCCCCCTCCCCCCCCCACCTACCCCAACCCCCCCCCACACCCCCCCCACCCCCACTCCAAACATAATCCTGCGTTGAAACACAGCCGGTTGAAATGAATTTTGAAAACAGTTTTCAGGGGCCTCGTCAACAGATTTCATTGCCTGCATCTGGAGGGGTGGTGGGGAGGGATGTGAGTGGGAGGAGGGGGGAGGGGGGAAGAGGGGGGGGGGGAGAGAAAGAGGGGGGGAAAGAGGGGGGGAGAGGGGGGGGAAGAGGGGGGGGGAGAAGAGGGCGGGGGAGAAGAGGGGGGGAGAAGAGGGGGGGAAGGGGGGGAAAGAGGGGGAAGGGGGGGAAAGAGGGGGAAGGGGGGGAAAGAGGGGAGGGGGGAAAGAGGGAGGGGGGGGAAGAGGGGAGGGGGGGAAAGAGGGGAGGGGGGGAAAGAGGGGAGGGGGGGAAAGAGGGGAGGGGGGGAAAGAGGGGAGGGGGGGGAAAGAGGGGAGGGGGGGAAAGAGGGGAGGGGGGGAAAGAGGGGAGGGGGGGAGGGGGGGGGAAAGAGGGGGGGGGGGGGGAAAGAGGGGAGGGGGGGAGGGGGGAAAGAGGGGAGGGGGGAGGGGGGGGAAAGAGGGGAGGGGGGGGAAGAGGGAGGGGGAGGGAAAGAGGGGAGGGGGGAGGGGGGAAATAGGGGAGGGGGGGAAAGAGGGGAGGGGGGGGGAAGAGGGAGGGGGGGAAAGAGGGGAGGGGGGGAAAGAGGGGAGGGGGGGAAAGAGGGGAGGGGGGGGAAGAGGGGAGGGGGGGGAAAGAGGGGAGGGGGGGAAAGAGGGGAGGGGGGGAAAGAGGGGAGGGGGGGAAAGAGGGGAGGGGGGAAAGAGGGGAGGGGGGAAGAGGGGAGGGGGGGAAGAGGGGAGGGGGGGAAAGAGGGGAGGGGGGGAAGAGGGGAGGGGGGGAGGGGGGAAAGAGGGGAGGGGGGGGAAAGAGGGGAGGGGGGAAAGAGGGGAGGGGGGAAAGAGGGGAGGGGGGGGAGGGGGGGAAAGAGGGGAGGGGGGGAAGAGGGGAGGGGGGGAAGAGGGTGGGGGGAGGGGGGAGAAAAGAGGGGAGGGGGGGAAGAGGGGAGGGGGGGAAGAGGGGAGGGGGGGAGGGGGGGAAAGAGGGGAGGGGGGAAAGAGAGGGAGGGGGGAGGGGGGGGGAGGGGAAGAGGGGAGGGGGGGAAAGAGGGGAGGGGGGGGAAAGAGGGGAGGGGGGAAAGAGGGGAGGGGGGTGTGGTGGGTTTTGTTGGGTTTTGGGGTTTTGGTTGGTTTGTTTTGTGTTTGGGGTTGGGTTTTTTGGGGGGGTTTGTTTTTTTGGGGTTGTTTTGTTTTTT